>NC_142798.1:38629304-38824304 GCF_049724085.1 Artemia sp. Qi Xiang Cuo
AGTGTGTTTTCCAACGAAAATAAGCAAAATATGATGAAATAAGCCTTCAGCTGCAATTTACACCAAAAGGACAAGATACTTATCTAAAGCATGATAATTAAAAATGTAAAATGTATATTTCAATGAAATAATAGCCTTCTTAATAATTTAAAATCAATAAAGCGTGGTAAGTGGTTTTCTTTAGTATTGTTTGTGAATGACTAAAAGAAGATGAGTGACAGAAAACATTTTGAAACTAAACAAAACTTTAAATGTGGTAAATTGTCAAATTCTGTCAAACTGTAATTTTTTCCTGAAATTGAAACCTCTTAGTTTAACTCATGTATTGTATCTTTGGTAGATATAATGGATCAAAAATAAACCATTCCCGTAATACAGAAAATTTAAGTTTGAACAATTATTCGTTATTATTTCATCATATCTTTGGTTTAGTCTGGTAGCTCTTTACTTTTACTCGAAAAGTGTCCTCTTGTGGGAAATGCAAAATACGATGAAAATACAATCCCATGGTTCTAATTCATTTCCTTCAATTAGGGGGGGTCAGGTTGTATTTTTTCTAACTTTTGTGTGTTTTCGCAACAGAATGGCTCATATTTAAAACACTTACCCTTAGCTAGTTAAAAATGTGTATGAATTATAAATTTTTTGGCGTATTGCAGAGGTAATAAATTAACTTTTTGCATTTTTTCTTACTTTTTTGTTTTTTCGCATTAGAATGGACCATATTTAAAACATTTACCCTTTAGCTAGTTGAAAATTTGTAAGAATTCTTAATTTTTAGACGATACGAGGAGGTAAAAGATGAACAGATTGCATATAATCTAAATTTTGTTTTTTATCGCAATAGAATGGCTCATATTTAAAACACTTACCATTAGCTATTTGAAAATGTGTATGAATTCTTGATTTTTAGCCGTTTTGTAGAGGTAATAAAGGAATATTTTGTATTTTTTTCTAACTTTTGTGTGTTTTCGCAACAGAATGGCTCATATTTAAAACACTTACCCTTAGCTAGTTGAAAATTTGTATGAATTCTTCATTTTTAGCCGTTTTGTAGAGGTAATAAAGGAATATTTTGTATTTTTTCTAACTTTTGTGTGTTTTCGCAACAGAATGGCTCAATATTTAAAACACTTACCCTCAGCTAGTTGAAAATGTGTATGAATTCTTCATTTTTAGCCGTTTTGTAGAGGTAATAAAGGAATATTTTGTATTTTTTCTAACTTTTGTGTGTTTTCGCGACAGAATCGCTCATATTTAAAACCCTTAGCTAGTTGAAAATGTGTATGAATTCTTCATTTTTCCTTCTGTGAAAAGGGGCAAAATTATATTAATACTAACTTTTTTCTCTTCTTTTTAAGGCCAATTATGAAGAATGTCTGTCACCGCCACCCACTAAGAGAGCGAGGGCCAATAATGCGCCCCCTGCGAAGGCAACAGTTGTGCAGTATGATCACTGGCCGAATCCCCCTAAATCAACTGGTCAATCCAACCTTCATATTGACTAGTCAAGACCGACGCTGTCTGTCAAAGTCGCAGCCCAGTTTGTACAAGAATCTAAGGACACTGGTCCCTCCACCCTCCAACATGCACGAGTTGGTCATTCAGGCACCCAACCCCATACGAATTAATCAAATGTATGCATTTTTCCTGCCTATAAATTTTTTGCAATGTTTTTTAGTCCTTTTCGTTTTCACTATTTTTCAACACTGTAAAAGTTTGTATCAGAGATATTAAAAAAAATGTAAGTTTGAACAATTATTCGTTATTATTTCATCATATCTTTGGTTTAGTCTGATAGCTCTTTACTTTTACTCGAAAAGTGTTTTTTTCTAACGAAAATAAGCAAAATACGTTGAAATTACGTTCCCATGGTTTTAAGTCATATCCTTTAATTAGGGGGGTCAGGGCTAGGTACGAAAATGGTATTTTCATTGAAAAACTCAAAAATATAGCTCTTAATATGGTTTTTCAGTGTTTTTTTCCAACGAAAATAAGCAAAATACGACGAAAATACGTTCCCTTGGTTCTAATTCGTTAAGTTTTCGTGTGCATATGTAGGTTTTTTTTTGTGTGTGTGTGTGTGTGTGTGTAATTGTTTGTGTGTGTGTTAGTTTTGGAGTGTGTGTGTGTAAGTTTTCTTGTGTGTGAGTTGGTTTTCGTGTGTGTGTGTGTGTAATTTTTTGTGTGTGTGTGTGTGTAATTGTTTGTGCGTGTGTGTAAGTTTTTGTGTGTGCGATTGTTTTCGAGTGTGTGTGTAAGTTTTTGTGTGTGTGTGTGTGTATCAGTTTGTGTGGGTGATTTTTTTTAAGTTTTTTTGTGTTTATTTTTTTGTGTGTTTTTTTGTTAGAGTGTTCGTGTTGGTTTTAGTTTTTGTGTGTGTGTGTGTGTGTAAGTTTTTGTGTTTCTAAGCTTTTGTGTGTGAATGATTTTTCGTGTGTGTGTGTAATTTAAAGTGTGTTTGTCTATAATTTTTTTTTTGAATTTATTATTGCGAGTAAATGTGTAATTTGTTGTTTGGGTGTGTGTATGTGTGAGTTTTTGTGTGTTTGTGTAATTTTTTTCGTGTGTTTGTTATTTTTCGTGTGTTTGTGTGTAAGTTTTGTGTGTGTGTGTGTGTGTTTTTGTGCGTGTGTGTATGTTTTTTTGCTTGTTTTAGTGTGTGTGTTCATTTATGTTCTTGTGTGCATGTTAGTTTTTGAGTTTGGGTGTTAGTTTTTGTGTGTGTGTGTAAGTTTTTTTGAGTCTAAGATATTGAGTGTGGATATAAGTTTTTTTTGTGTTTTTGTAAGTTTATGTGTTTGTGTGTGTGTGTGTGTGAGTTTTTGTGTGTGTTAGTTTTTGTGTGTTTGTTTTTTTTTGTGTTTGTTTTTGTGTTTGTGTTTGTTTTTTTTTTGGCGTGTGTGTGTTAGTTTTGGTGTGTGTGTGTGTAAGTTTTGTGAGTGTGTGTGTGTGTAAGTTTTTGTGAGTGTGTGTGTGAGTTTTTTTTGTGTTGATTTTTTTGTTTTTTTGTATGTGTGTGTGTGTGTGTAAGTTTTTGTGTGTGTGTATGATTTTTCGTGTGTGTGTGAGTTAAAGTGTTATAGTGTGTTAGTGGAAGTTTTGTGTTGTGTTTGTTCTTTTGTTTATTATGTTTTCATTTTATTTTTTTTTTTAATTTTTGTGTTAGTGTGAATTTGTAAGTTTTTGTGTGTGTTTGTGTGTGTTTTTTTGTGTTTGTTTGTGTGGGTGTGTTAGTTTTGGCGTGTGTTTGTTTGTGTTAGTTTTTGTTTGTGTTTGTGTTCGTTTGCTTTTTGATTTTTTTGTGTGTGGATGTTCTTGCGTGTGTGTGTAATTATTCGTGTGTGTGTGTATGATTTTTTAGTGTGTGTGTGTGTATGATTTGTCGCGTGTGTGTGTGAGATCTTTGAGTTTTCATTTGTATTTTTGTTTTTTTTTTTGGTTTTTTGTAAGTTTTTGTGTGTGTGTAATTTTTTGCATTTGTGTTTCAGTTTTAGTGTGTGTGTGTGTGTAATTTTTGTGTGTGTGTGTGTGTGTGTGAAGTTTTTGTGTGCATGTAAGTTTTTGTGTGCATGTAAGTTTTCGTGTGCATGTGTAAGTTTGTGTGTGTGTGTGTGTGTGAGTGTAATTTTTGGCGTGTGTGTGTAATTTTTCGTGTGTGTGTGTGTATTTTTTGTGTGTGTGTGTGTGTGTAAGTTTTTGTGCGTTTGTGTGTGAGTTTTTTGTGTTATTTTTTAAGTGTTTTTGTCTTTGTGTTTGTTTGTGTGTAAGTTTTTGTGTGTGTGTGTAAGTTTTCGTGTGTGTGTGTAAGTTTTCGTGTGTTTGTGTGTTTTAGTTTTGTGTGTGTGTGTATGTGTGTGTAAGTTTTTTTGTGAATGTAAGTTTTTGTGTGCATGTAAGTTTTCGTGTGCATGTGTAAGTTTTTGTGTGTGTGTGTGTTTGTGTAAGTTTGTGTGTGTGTAAGTTTTTGTGTGTGTGTGTAAGTTTTGGTGTGTGTGTGTAAGTTTTCATGTGTGTGTGTATGTAAGTTTTTGTGTGTGTCTGTAATTTTTTGTGAGTGTGTGTATGTTTTTTTGTTTGTGTAATCTTTTGTGTGCATGTAGGTTTTTGTGTTCATGTAAGTTTTTGCGTGTGGGTCTAAGTTTTGTGTGTGTGTGTGTAAGTTTTTGTGTGTCTAAGCTTTTGTGTGTGGATGTAAGTTTTGTGTTTGTGTGTGTAAGTTTGTGTGTGTGTTTGTGTCTGTAAGTTTTTGTGTGTAAGTTTTTTGTTTGTGTTTGTTTTTATTATTTTGTGTTTGTGGGTGTGTGTTTGTTTTAGTTTTTGTGTGTGTATTTTTTTTCTTTTCGGTTTTTTTGTTCGTGTGTGTGTGTAAGTTTTGTGTGTGTGTGTGTGTGTAAGTTTTTGTGTGTGTGTGTGTGAGTGTTTGGTTTTATCTGTCTTAATGTTGTTTTTGAGTTTTTTTTTTTTTTTTCTTGTGTGTGTGTGTGTGTGTGTGTTTTTGTGTGTGTGTTAGTTTTTTGGTGTGTGTGTGTGTTTTCGTGTGTGTGTGTGTGTGTGTAAGTTTTTGTGTCCATGTAAGTTTTTGTCTGCATGTAAGTTTTCGTGTGCATGTGTAAGTTTTTGTGTGTGTGTGTGTGTGAGTAAGTGTTTGTGTGTGTGTGTGTAAGTTTTGGAGTGTGTGTGTAAGTTTTGGTGTGTTTTTTGTAAGTTTTCGTGTGTGTGTGTAAGTTTTTGTGTGTGTGTGTGTAAGTTTTTGTGTGTGTGTAAGTTTTTGTGTGCATGTATGGGGACCGGGGGAGGACCTTTGGGGCCCAGGGAGGGCGTGTGGGGATCCGGGGGCCCTTGAGGATTGAGGGGTCTTTTGGGAGCCCGGGGGACCTTTGGGGACCGGGTGAGGGCCTTGGGGAGCCCAGTGGAGCTTTGGGGTCGGGGGGTGGACCTTTGGGGGTCGGGGGGACCCGTGGGGGCCGGTTGGCCCTGGGGGCGCGCGAGGGACCTTTGAGGACCAAGGGAGGGCCTTTGGGGGTTTGAGGAGGGCGTTTGGGGGATAAAATTTCTAAATTTTTACTTTTTAGTTTACTTTTTGCGGCGCATCCCTGCGGCACATCCTGCAGCACTTTCCTGTGGTGCCTCCCCGCGGCGCATTCCCCGTGGCGCTTTCCTGACCCGCGTCCCTGCGGCACATCCTGCGGCGCTTTCCTGGCCCACGGCGCATCCCGGCGGCGCTTCTCTGGTCCGGGGGACCTTTGGGGGCCGGGGGAGGGCCTTTGGGGGTACAGGGAGGGCCTTTGGGGGTACAGGGAGGGCCTTTGGGGCACAGGGAGGGCCTTTGGGGGTCCGGGGGGACAGTTGGGGGCCTGGGGACATTTGGGGACCGGTGGAGGGCCTTTGGGAACCCGTTGGTCCTTTGGGGGCTCGATGGGCCTTTGGGGGCCCGGGGATGGCCTTTGGGGGTCTGGGTGGGCCTTTGGGGGAGCCGGTGGCCCTTTGGGAGCTTGGGGGGCCTTTGAGGACCGGGGGCTTCCTTCGGGGTTGGGGTAGGAGGATTGGAACCCTTTGGGGTTGGGGTAGAGGACCTCACAACACTGTTCAATTGAAACTTGTGTATTATTACGACCACACTCAAAACCTCTTCCAAAATCTTCTTTTAAAATGTCTCTATCTGTTTCGCCGAAATAGTTCCATAACCTGTCTAAAACGGTTTCGCCCAAATAATCCCTAAACGTAAATTCAGCGTATTCCTTTGTTATTGGCATCTCTGCGCTAACGCATTTCAAATTAATAAGAAACCTTTTCGCGCGCGAAAACAATTCATCGCTAAGATGTTTCTTGGAGAACTGTTTCCATGGCCTGTGGTTATTAATATCTTTTGGAGTTCGACCAGTAGAACTGGTCCCGAGGCAAAGACATTAATGACTTGGATCTATTACTGGAGAAATGTTTCTAGGCGAAAATTTTTAATGTCTGACAGATCATGTCATTGGTTGATTGATTTGTCAAGAAAGGGGAATTAATTTGTTGTTTCTAAGGGGAATTATTGATTCACGATAGGTGAATTGAGGTCGACAGCACAGGTGTTCCAAGGTCGATGTTGTTGTTGTTGTAAGTGCACGCTCTCAGCGAATGTCAAGGTCGATGTTGTTGTTGTTGACACACTTTGATTACGCAATCAATTTAGGTTATTGACCGATTACGCAATCTTTCTCCCTAGGGAGGCTATGCCCATATTAGGACCATTAACCACGTGGTTCTCGTGGGAGTTTTTTTAAAAAGTGTCCGGATCGGGATTCGAAGGGGTATTGTTCTCGTGGGACTCATTAAGGCCCTTCTACTAATTTAGCAGTAAATGACAATTTTTCTCACTATACGTTTTTTTTTTGAAAACGCGCTTTTAAACTTTCGGTTACTATGGGCCGTGGTTTGCTATTTAATAGGTTGCAGGTGTTTTTCACCTTAACATCTTCAAGCCTTTAGCAACGGAAATAAAATAAGACTAAACAGCTGAAGGTGCAAGAAAGTACCATAAAGCGATTGAAAAAGTCTCCGCTATAAAAGAAAAAAAGAGACAAAACAAAGAACACTTCTGAAGAACTGTATTAGCTGTTTTGAAAAAGTTTCAAGCAGCTCCGTAGTGTTTTTTCATCTCTTTATATTATCTTCTTGTTTGCTTTAGCTGTTTAGTCTAGTTTTTCTTTTATCATTTCTACTGTTGTCGTTCAAGATTCGAGCTCCCTCATAACTCTAAACAGATCTATCCCGGTGTTCCTAAATTCCTTCTTTCAGCATACAATCAGGCACCAAGTAAACCATGGCCACATTCTGCTGGATCTCAATCAGAATATAGCTAATGATTTTCTTGCAGTTACCGACATTTTTGACACTGAAGTAACCATATTTCTTCCAGTGAACCATAAAAGAGGTCCCTAGTTGACATCATATTAATGAAAAGACTACATGAAAATTGACGGTGTGTGTGCAACTGAACCCCTGTATGACTGAACCCTCGTGTAACTGGACCTCCAGGCAACTGAACTGCATTTAACTAAAACCCTCGTGCAACTAAACCCCCGTGTAACTGAACCCCGTGCAACTGAACCCTTGTGTAATTGAACCATCGTGCAACTGAGCCACTGAACTCAGTTTTTCAGTATTATAAAAATATTAGGCAATATCATTGGGTAAAACCATAAGTTAGAATGTTATCATGTTCAACCTTGTTGGAATTGTTTGTTTCTTAAAGTCACGATATAAACGCCTGTCAAGATCATTCATAAAAAAATCTTGGTTTTTCTTTTGCAAAAAAAAAACATCTGATGCCATAAACCATTAAAGCTTATTTTATTTTTTTTTTCATATGAATCAGACCTTTCTGGACGTTAAGTAATAAACATATGTGTTTAAAATATTTGACCTTTGTGAATCTAGATAACGAATTTTAATCAGATGTCTTTGACGAGATTGCAGCTAAAAAAGATATGGGAGGGGGACTGGTTGCACTCCAATCTTTTTTCAACATTCCTTCAACATGCCCAGAAAGTTAAAACTTCATACTCTCAGGTTTACACCCTCAGCTGTTTTTGACACATTGCAGATACGTCGTCTTGTGAAACTGGATGCTCGAAGTACCTCTTGATTTTGATGAAGATGCTCCTAAACCTTTGCCGAACGATGTGACGGCTGATACCATCAGCCATTGTAGATATTGCTGGTATTTCCTTTTCATAACCAATAAAGGAAAGAATATCTTTTGATTGTGATTGGGTTCTGAACCCTGGAGGCATAGTTATTTAACCTTTGGTCTGTTTTAAATGAAATGGTCATCTCAAAATTATCGATCGGATATATTTGAGAAAAAGAGGGTGTGAGTGGAAGCTCTTTGATCACTTTTAACTCTTAAAATGTGCACTGGAACTTTTGATTTCCAATCGAATAAGCACCCCCCCCCCCAAGTTCATACAAAAATCTTTTCCATAAACATTGAAAAACTAGCTTAACTTACAGTCCTTGCTCCAGGAGCTGCTCGTGGGGTTGTTAACACCAGAGGCATGGTTATTTGACCCTTAGACTAATCTGAAAAACCTTTTTTTTAATTTTTATCGGATGCATTTGAGGGGAAATGGCAGTTAAGAGAAAGAGGCTGATTGTCCTCTGATTCTCTTTGATTCTTCAAAATTGAACTTGAAATTTCAATTTCCCATTGAATAAAATCTTTAAATTATAACAATGAGTAACTTGCAATAACCTACAGCCCTTGCTCTGAGGACTGTGGGGTTTTTTGTAAATCACGTTTTATTATTCAATTGGAAATTAAAAGTTTTAGTGCCCTTTTTAAAAGTAAAAAGTGGTTGGAGGGCAACCAGTCATAAGGAAAAACACCTCCTGTTGAAAATACCACCTCGCGGAAAATACCCTCCCCCCTGGAAAATGCCTTGCCGTGGACAATTTCCCCCGAAAAATACCCCTTGCGGTTAGTTGGTATCCAATCACTTTCTACTTATCAAAAAAGACTAGAACTGCCTGGTGATTATAACTGAGTTCTACCTCCATCCTCCTCTCGTCTCTGCTCAAGAGCTAATTCGGTATTTATACGAAGGCTCAATGAGAGTTGGGATGTCTTGGCATTAAAATGCACCCTTCGAGGTATATCCCTCTCTCCCTTGCTACAAAACAATCAGAGAACCCCATTGCAGAAGTTTAAGTACCTTTTTAATGTTTTTAATTTCTCCATTGCTTACAAATAGTGTTTGTTATTCGGAGACATACAGACATTTTTCTCATGGAAGTTTTCTGAAAAGGGGGAGGGAGTTTCTGAAAGATTTTCTATGAGAAGAACATTTTTGCATGGAGGGGGGGGGGGAAAGATTTACACATAAATTCCTCTTTTTCACTTTCCTTAGCACATGTCAGCTAAATTAAAAAAATAACAGAACCCAAATAAAATATTCCAATTTGGAAAACCACATTTTCCGCGTGGGGGTATTTTCCAGGGGAGGGTTTTCCATGGGAGGGGGGATTAAACGCCTAGACCCGTAAACAGTGATAGGGCAAAGGGAACCCCCATTAACAGACATAAAGAGGATAAATAAATCCGGTTTTAGGAGTTTATGACGTCCGATTTTCTTTGTTTTTGTGACAACAAAACACAGCTTTTTTGCTAATCATCTTAACAGTCATTTATATGATGACTTTAAAAAGCAGGCAATTCCAACAAGGTTGAACATGTAAAGATTATAACTTGTGTTTTACCCAATGTAAGTACGGTGGTTGAGTTGCACGAGAGGTCAGTTATAGGAGTGTTCTGTTGCACGGTGGTTCAGTTGCACGGCGGCTTAGTTGCATGGTGGTTCAGTTGCACGGTGGTCCAGTTGCACGAGGGGTTTAGTTAAATAAATTTCAGTTGCACGGGGGTTGAGTTGCAGGAGGGCTCAGTTTAAATGGGGCCCAGTTGCACGAGGGTTCAGTTGCACAATAGTTCAGTTACACGGTAGTGCAGTTACAGTGGTTCAGTTGCTTGGGGTTCAGCTACACGGCTGTTCAGTTGCAATGGAACCAAAATTGACATTTGTTTTCCTTCCTAGGCAATTCAAAACCAACACCTAGGAAGGCCATACTCAAGAGTGTCTACAGTGAATTTATTAATCTCACACCAGAGCTCTGTTTAAATTTAGACGTAGAAAATGTCCAAATGTCAGAAGTAGTTAAGCAACAAACAACGCCACATCGATCCATTGTGTGTGTCCTAGCAGTTAAGAGGGGTGGGAGAGGTCTTAAACTCAAAAGAAAGCGTTTTCTCCAAGCAGGTGGAAGCTTCTTTACACTTTTACTACCAATAATTGCAGCACTTTTAAACAGTGTTCTTTATTAGTTTAAAAAAAAAATGGCTAAACCCTACAAGTTTACCCCAAGAGAGCTCGTTCTTTTATCAGTAGAATGCTTTGAGGACAATCTCAGCAATTTATTGATGATGAGAATAGTGCCGACGATGAAAAACTACTTATGCTTCAAAGTGGGCTTCGACGAGCCCACTTGACAAAAATAACAAAAAGAAATTGACAAAAAGAAGCATCTCAAAATTCCAGAGCATCACAACAGCTAAAAGGGTGCAAGATTTGTCGGCCAAAAGCTGTGGGTTCCATGCACTATTGTATTTTCTTTTCCGATGTCGTTGCTGTACCCACAAAGAATTTCTCAGCATTTAAGCGGGCAACCCTTGTCTGAATGACTTCATAGTTGAAAATACACTTTCCTATTTGTAAAATGTTGATATCAGTGCCTAAGAATAAAGTGTACTAATAATGTTCATAAATTTCTTTATTAATAAATATAAACACAGAAAAGGCTTTTCGTTTCCTTGAATGGATTTTGTTTAGATTTCTTCTTCTACATGTGAGCGCTCATCGTAGACGTCGTCGACAACAACTAGCGGTCGTAGGTCACCTTGTATTGAAATGTAGCGAAAAGTCAGGATAACATTTCCTACAATACAGAGTAGCTTCATTCTTATTATGTCTCTGTGTATAGTCAGTGATACTTTTTTCATTCATATTATGAAATTCATGGGTTTTTATTTGCTTATTTGATGCAATATCACACACTAAATTTTCCACTGAATAATTGCTCCCTGTAACAGCCAAATAAAAATCTGTAGGCTTATAGTCATAATACCCATTGTCTTCACAACGATGACATAAGAACCCTCTTGTTGTTCCAACAGTTAAAGCTTAGGCCAGATTATTCCCCCCAAAATAACTGAAAAGCATGACGATCCCAGTCTCTTAAAAATAAACTAAAATTCCGTGTAAGGATTTCTGTAATCATATCCAGATAAGTATTTCCCCACTGTTGACACTAATCACAATTGGGGTATTGGATTCCTCCGGTATGAGAGTCACAAACGTCCTCAAGACCGGAATTACAATCTTTAATTTGAACTGCATATCCTCTATGTAGCTCACATGGAGTGCGTAATCTAAATTTCTCATCATATTCATCTGCAATCGTCGAGTTCTCGCAGGACCAGCTACCCAGTGTGTACAGACACAGAGGACATATGTGGAACATTTTCTTTTCAATATTGACTTTCACATTGCTGTTTACAAACTAACTTGCTCCCCAAGAAAAATATTCTTTTACACTGAATACCTGCTTAAGGCAATCACCTATTGGCTCCCTAGAGAGATATGGGGGAGGAGTAAGCGAGTGATAACCAACAAAAATATTTATCTAGAAAAAAACTCATGATATACAAACGTCTTTATTTGAAATTATGATAATAGAATAGCAAATACTTCACTCCTTTTTCACAAGATGACCCAACTCATTGACTTCAATATACATCAATATTGCATTCAATTCACCCTGTAGTCTAGGTATATGTGTCCGAAATCTGGTTAACGTCTACATCCACTGGTGAATGTCTGAAATTCCTTTTTCTCTATTTGGATTCAATTAGCTTTGCGAGTCAGCTTTTTAAGTTCTTACGCAAGCTATGATGGTAAAAGCTAAAGTTAGATTAGGTTATGTTAATCTATGTTAGGTTAAATTTGGCTATAAATATCAGAAATGGGTTAAAAGCCTAAATTAACCAAACCTAATCTAGCCTAACCTGTCATCTTCAAACCTTACATTAAACTGAAAAAGTTGACTGGCAACGCTGACTAAATCCAGGAAAAAGAAAAGTATTTCGTACGTTCACTGGTGAATGTCGACATTCACAATTTCAGACATGTATGGTAGCATGTGCACTATGTTCACCTCTGCTGCAAAGCACAATTGTTCTTCTAGCTTGAATCTGCTCAATGAATACAGGGTATGCTCTGTTTGGCAGATTGAATCTGCTCTGTTTGGCAGATATGTTTTATATATCTGCCAAACATTTCATCCCACTCAAAAGGTAGTCGGCGACTCCTTGCAAATTTTATTGCAACTCTTGGGACTCTTGTCTTCATATCATTGTTGTCCACTCTGTCAGCTTCCAATAATGTTAAACTACTCATTTCAAGAATGAATGCGTTTCTCAAAGATCAGTTGAAAACAAATTTACTGCACAGTTATCTCTCTAAACTATACTTTTCTAGTGTGAAAAAATACATCTAGTGTTCTTGCTCATATCCATTGAGTCAAGGATAGCTGCCAGAAGTATTAAAATTACAGGATGTGTGACACAGCGAACCGAAAACGCTAATTTCATATGTGCCTGGTCGTATTCATGGAGGTAATACTACTATCAACCTCTCACTCACCTATTTACCTATGTTTACTTAAGTTATACGGTATTTGTTTCCTTTTTTCATTCTAATTAATCAAATATTTCCTTTTTCGACAAAAAATAATATAAATATAAGAGAAAAAGCTTTCTGAGCCTTCAGTGTGTTGACATGAATTCTGCCCTAAAATTACAGTCATTTAAAACAAATACAGCGAAATCACATTGCTTCTGTTTAACCTAAAAAACAGCAAACACCAGACTATATATATCTTGACACAGAAAAGATTTGACGTGTCATTTCTTCTCCACCTGATTCAGCTCTTTGAGCTTGCTCGTCCGCACACTACAATGAATAAAAAGTATCAAATTTAAAATTCAAGATTTGAACTATTATAGTTGGAACTTAGTATATTTACGAAAAAAGTTGGCATAACCCGTGTTTCATACTGTAACAGTAAACAATGAGACGTGTAGTGATTTCTTCTAACCAAGTGATTTCTCATTAACTAATCAGTACAACAGTGGCAATAACAATAAGCTGTTGACTTTATTTTAAATCAATAAAAATAATGCATCTTACGGTTCGCCTTTATCTAGCTGAGCATCATGGTATACGGGGCTACGGGATTAATCTTGTCAGGAAAGCATGTGGAAGTTCTTTCATGGTTGGATGCTGCGACACTTTGGGTCGCTGGTTCGCATCTAAAAATATTAGTTTCAGGGTTGTAAAAGGGCTAACATTTTCTTTAAGATTAAAAAGCAGTATTTTACATTTAGCATATTCAGAAAAAAAAAATTTCTCAATTAGTATAACCTTTCCTCTGCACTAAAGTCAGAAACAATTTTAGATCGTATGGTTTGCGGTCTCCTGAGGCGAATATCTCATGAAATTAGTCCAAAGCAACATTGCTTTGTTTAAATTGTATTTTATAAAAAAAAAAACTTTATAGCATTCAAAGTTTTCAAGTTCCGTTGCACTGAGCAAAACCACAAATAGGGAAAAAATGGCGGGAGTAACAATTCTGCGAGAAAGGAGTCATTGTATATTTGTATGAGGGGAGGGGCACCTGAAACTTAAAAATACATTTGGATCAAAATTTCTATGAGAGGTCTCTTTGACAGACATGGAAAAGTTGTTGTTGACAATAGTAAGTTGCAGTTGCAATCCACTCTACACTTGTTTTGTTCTGCTGTCCGAAAACTAAAAAAAGTAACATTTTAGGCCTCAATTTCTCGACAGGGGGCTCTCTGGAACCAAGTTCAGAGGACTCCCATTCTCTGTGTGCCTGTATTCTAGTAACTAATGTTGGTATAGAATAAGGGTTTATAAACACACTCACTTGATCTGCCTCTTTTAGGAGACTTCCACCACCTCAGCCATTGATGATGTGTCCATCGTTGTCTGCCTCAGGACGTCGAATCCAAAGTGAACAACGACACGTACCTAATGACCATGTATCTCCAGGTCGTCTTCGATTGGACGCCAAGATTCTTTTGTTTGCTGAAACCCAGTACTCTAAACTTGGCCGAGAAATTGCCGAAGTTCTAGTCTATAATCGATTAAAGTAAGTTATAGTCGTTATAAATTTCATGTTGTTAACTCCGCTTATTCAGTTAAATCTGAGATTGTGTGATTTAGGATTCTTTGAAGTCCGGTGTTTGCATGTTTCTCTTCCTCCATCTCAGTATGTCATTTCTTCAAGGTTGCAAAGTAACCAAAGCATCATAGGGTAAAAAAAGATAAGAAAAAGGGTGATTTTGGCTAAAAAAATAGTATTCGGGAAATGAAATTAGAAGTAGGAATTATGCACAAAAAAGGATAAAAATAGAGATGTTTGAAGTAGAATCTTACTTTTCGTCTTTATTGACAGGTATGGTCAATGTAACATCGCTGTGTAGTCTATATGCATGACTCTAATTTCACAAAAACAGGTCTGAAATGATCCCTACTCGTCACCAAATTACTTGGATGATGTTGAAAAAAGACTTTATGGTTTTGTCACACTTGGAAATGTCACGACCTAATCCTAAGACAAAATGTCCTTTTCTTTTTCTGCTGGGTGTGGAACTTCTTTGCTTTTCTTGAAAATCATTTTCTATCAGAGGCAACGCTATAGCGTTGCCTATTGTAAAGGCCATACGGCTCCAATGTTTTATTATTTATTTATTATTATTTTTTCCCAGAGTTACTTCATATGGAAGGGGTCGTCGCAGAAACTTCAAAGGGGGCTCATTCGATTGGAAATCGAGAGTTCTAATGCCCTATTTAATAGTCGAAAATGATTGGAGGGCAACTAGCCCCCCCCCCCTCAAACACATCCAATAAAAATTTTGAGATTGCCATTTTGTTTAGCGTAGTTGATTTCCAGATAGAAAATGTGTTTTTGAGGAGGTCATTCCCCTAAAAACTTCAGGACAAGAGTTTTAAGTTGTGCCCTGGGGATAAATAAGGTTTTTATAGAAGGTGTTGTCGTAAAACTTCAAAAAAAGCTATTTCGATTGCAAATTCAAACGGCTAGTGCCCTTTTTAATAGTCGAAAGTGATTGGAGGGCAACTAGCCCCCCTCCTCCATGACCATTATTTCCCCAAACACATCCAATCAGAATTTTGAGATAACCATTTTGTTCAGCGTAGTTGATTTCCAGATAGAAAATATGTTTTTGAGGAAGACACTCCCCCAAAACCCTCAGGGCAAGGGTTTTAAATTATGCAATGGCGGCATATAAGGTTTTTATAGAAGGTGTTGTCGTAGAAACTTCAAAAAAGGCTCATTCGATTGGAAATTCAAAGGGATAGTGCCCTTTTTAATAGTCGAAAGGGATTGGAGGGAAACTAGCCCCCCCCCCACACCTATCACTCCCCCAAACACATCCAATCAAAATTTTGAGATAGCCATTTTTTTCAGCGTAGTTGATTTCCAAATAGAAAATATATTTTTTAGTAGGACACTCCCCCACAAGCCTCAGGGAAAGAGTTTTAAGTTATGCCTCAGGGAAATATTAAGTTTTTAAAGTAGGATTTGTCGCGGAAACTTCAAGACATGCATAGTTAATGTGAAATTCAAACGGATGGTGCCCTTTTTAATAGTCAAAAGTGATTGGTTGGCAAATAGCCCCCCCCCCCTCCACGCCCATCATTTCCCCAAACACATCCAATCAAAATTTTGTGATAGACATTTTGTTCAGCGTAGTTGATTTCCAGATAGAAAATATGTTTTTGAGGAGGAAACTCCCACACAACCCTCAGGGCAAGAGTTTTAAGTTATGCCCTGGGGGCATATAAGGTTTTTATAGAAGGTGTTGTCTCAGAAAATTCAAAAAAGGCTCATTCGATTGGAAATTCAAAGGGATAGTGCCCTTTTTAATAGTCGAAAGGGATTGGAGGGTAACTAGCCCCCCCCCCCACACCTATCATTTCCCCAAACATATCCAATCAAAATTTTTAGATAGCCATTTTATTCAGCGTAGTTGATTTGCAGATAGAAAATATATTTTTGAGGAGGACACTCGCCCACAACCCTCAGGGCACGGGTTTTAAGTTATGCCCTGGCGGCATATAAGGTTTTTATAGAAGGAGGTGTCGTACAAACTTCAAAAAAGGCTCATTCGATTGGAAATTCAAAGGGCTTGTGCCCTTTTTAATAGTTGAAAGTGGTTGGAGGGCAACTAGCCCCCCCCCATCCCCATCATTCCCCCCAACATATCCAATCACAATTTTGAGATAGCCATTTTGTTTAGCGTAGTTGATTTCCAGATATAAGATATGTTTTTGAGGGGGATACTCCCCCATAACCCGCAGGGCAAGGGTTTTAAGTTATGCCCGGGGGGCACATAAGGCTTTAATAGAAGGCGTTGTCATAGAAACTTTAAAAAAGGCTCATTCGATTGTAAATTCAAAGGGCTAGTGCCATTTTTAATAGTAAAAAGTGATTGGAGGGAAACTAGCCCCTCCCCCACGCCCACCATTCCCCCAAACACATACAATCAAAATTTTGAGATAGCCATTTTGTTCAGCGTAGTTGATTTTCAGATAGAAAATATGTTTTTGAGGAGGACACTCCCCCACAACTCTCAGGGCAAGGGTTTTAAGTTATGCCCTGGGGGCATATAAGGTTTTTATAGAAGGCGTTGTCGTAGAAACTTCAAAGCAGGCTCCTTCGATTGGAAATACAAAGGGCTAGTGCCCTTTTTAATAGTCGAAAGTGATTGGAGGGCAACTAGCCCCCCCCCCCCACCCCTCCGTCCCCCCAATACATCCCAACCAAATGTTTAGATATCCATTTTGTTCAGCGTAGTTGATTTCCAGATATAAGATATGTTTTTGAGAGGGACACTCCCCCACAACCCTTAGGGCAAGGGTTTTAAGATATGCCCTGGGGGAATATAAGGTTTTTATAGAAGGCGTTGTCGTAGAAACTTCAAAAAAGGCTCATTCGATTGGAAATTCAAAGGGCTAGTGCCCTTTTTAATAGTCTAAAGTGATTGGAGGGCAACTAGTCCCTCCCCCACGCCCATTATTCCCCCAAACACATACAATCAAAATTTTGAGATCGCCATTTTGTTCAGCGTAGTTGATTTTCAGATTTGATTTTTGATTTTTGATTTTCATAGAAAACATGTTGTTGAGGAGGACACTCCCCCACATCCCCCAAGGCAAGGGTTTTAAGTTATACCCTGGGGGCATATAAGGTTTCCATAGAAGGCGGTGTCGTAGAAACTTCAAAAAAGGCTCATTCGATTGGAAATTCAAAGGGCTAGCGCTCGTTTCAATAGTCAAAAGTGATTGGAGGGTAACTAACCCCCCTCTCACGCCCGCCTTTTCCCCAAACACATCCAATCAAAATTTTGAGATAGCCATTTTATTAAACGTAGTTTTAAGTTGTTGAAACTAGGTCTTTGAGGATGACAACTCCCCCACAGCCCTCAGGGCAAGGGTTGTAATTTAATGATTCTCCGAATCCTTCCCGTTATTTCTTATGGAAGGGATGCTCGTAAAAACTTTAGAGAGGGCTCATTTGGTTGGAAATTGAAAGTTCTTGTTCACTTTTTAAGAGTGAAAAGAGATTGGAGGGTAACTAGCCCCCCCCCCCTCCCCTTCTCTACGCCCTAAATGCATCAGATAAAAATTTTGAGATAGACATTTTGTTAAAAATAGTTCACAGTTCTGATAACAAAAAACTCAGGTGTCGACAAAGCCCACCAAGGCCTGGGGGTAGGCGTTGTAAGTTATGCCCAGGGGGCATATATACAATCAGACAATCATTAAATAAACAATCAATGCAAACAAACATACAATAGATATTAATATAAATTAATAAATAAATTTAGTTCTTTAAATTAATTTTCTTATGTTACTAAGTTTTAGACAATAGAAAACTGAAAAAGACCCGCCCCAAAGACTTTAATAAGGTAAAGTTTTGTATGGGAAGAACACATAGTAAATCTATTATAATTATACAATTATAAGGTTGAAATATATACTCTGTGATAGATGCAAAATTGCTTTGGTACACAAAATCCTATTAAGGTCAATTTCGAACAGTCGTGATCCCTTTTTGTCAGCAAGGGAAATGATTAAAACACCCTTATTGGAGCTATTTTTTCAATCCATTCATTGTTGCCAATTGCTGTCCACAAGTTATGCAAGCTGTCTATTGTTCATATATAAGGTTTTTATCAAAGAGGTAATCGTATAGACTTTGAAAAAAGCCTCATTCGATTTAAATTGAATTTCTAGATCCGTTTTTTAAAGTCAAGAATAATCGGACAGTAAGCAACCCCCTCACCCCATGTCATAAAAACTTGAAACTTTTTGCAATCAAGAACGAACAAAAATTAATTAAAAAAAAAATTTCCTAAAAATATGTTTTTCAAAGAAAAGTAAAGGCCATTTTAAACTTAACCTCAGCATATACAAATACCTGTAAAAATTCAAACTCAACACGACCAGAAATTACTATTAAAGAATAAATGAAACCCAAAACGAACAGAAATTAAATAAACAATCATTGCAAAATACAACAAGTAATAATATAAATGAATAAATAGATCTTAAAGCGAGTAATGTTTAGATTGAATATGAAAATCAAGCTTAAAACGAAAAAAAATAGTTTGCTATTGAATTATAAATAAAACTAAAACGAACAGAAATTAAATAACAGTCAATGCAAACAAACATACAATATATATATTAATGTAAATGAATAAATAAATCTTAAAACGAGTGAAATTTAACTTGAATATGCAAATCAAGTTTGAATTGAATAAAAATAACTACAAACAAGAGTTTGGGTTTCGTCTCAATGCAGAAGCCTAAAATCTGCTGCGTCATTGGCGCTTTACTGAAAACGAATAATATTACGAATGTTTTCTTTTGTACTTAATATTCAAAATAAATATTAAAATTACAGTAAAGATTTGAACTGATGAGCTTTCAGCAATTAATATCATTATACATCAAATATTCAGTTTAATTTATTAGTTCTTTTCAAGATTGGTCAAGACAAATATAGTTTCACTACAAACAAAATTTGGATAATGCCCCCTTCTTTAACTATAAAAACCTAAACCCTTCTGCGTCATTGGCGCGCCACTGAAAACGAATTACTCGTATATTACAAATTATTCTTTTCCAGTTCTTTCAGCATTGAAAATGAAAATAAAAATTACAGTGAAAAAAAAAATTGAACTGATGGATCTTTCAACAATTAATATCATTGTATATCTAATATTCAATTTGATTTTGTTTATACTTTCCAAGACTGTTCAAGACTCATATAGTTTTCAGTAAGGCGCCAATGAAGCAGTAGGTTTTAGGCTTCTGCATTGAGGCGATACCCAAACTCTTGTTTGTAGTTATTTTTATTCAATTCAAGCTTGATTTGCATATTCAAATTAAGTTTCACTCGTTTGAAGATTTATTTATTCATTTACATTAATATATATTGTATTTTTGTTCGCAGTGATTGTTTATTTAATTTCTGTTCGATTTAAGTTTCATTTATACTTCAATATCAGAATATTTGTTTTCGTTTTAAACTTGATTTTCATAATCAATCTATGCACTACTCATTTTAAGATCTATTTATACGTTAACATTATTACTTGTTGTATGTTTTTTGCAATGATGAATTGTTTAAATTCTGTTCGTTTTGGGTTTCATTTATTCTCTAGTAGTAATTGAATAAAAAAAACAAGTTTTTTTTAACTGAAAGTAAGGAACGACGTTAAAACTTAAAATGAACAGAATTTATTCCGTATATGAAAGGGGCTGTCCCCTCCTCAACGCCTCACTCTTTACGCTAAAGTTATTCATTGTTTAAAATAAAATAGAGTTGTGAGAAAGTCAAACTTTAGCGTAAAGAGCGAGGCGTTGAGGAGGGGACAGCCCCTTTCATATACGGAATAATTTATGTTCGTTTTAAGTTTTAACGTCGTTCCTTACTTTCAGTTAAAAAAACTGTTTTTTGTTAATTTAATTTTTGAACGTTTTTGAATTAATGCTTGTTTTGATTTTGACTCACCGTACATGAATAATAAAAAAAAAAATTGAATTTGAATTTTACTTTTATTTGGTTAAATGGGTTTCTCAAAACCTGTTTAATTTTATTTACAAACATTTTTATTAGTAATAAGTATACGTTACTTACGAATCAACTTACGCAACGAACCTCTATATTCTTATATTTTTAATACGTATATTAGAGGGTTCGCCCCCTAGTCAATACCTTGCTCTTTAAGCGAAAGTTCGAATTTTGTTCCAATTCTTTAAAAATGACCCCTTAATCACAAATGCCGTTAATTAGAATAAATAGCTCTTATGAAAGTACTAAATAATCTTTGGCTTAGGTATTGACTAGGGGATGAACCCAATCATAATCATGTAATGTTTTCTGTCCTTTTAAGTTTTGATGTTGCTCCTTTCTTTCAGTTAAAAAACTTGTTTTTTTTGTATATTATTTCTGATCTTTATTTAAATAATGCTGGGAAATCCGGCACCCCTTCATAGCAATGTCTCTTCTCCCATGAAAACTTCCTTCATGGTAAGATCCTCCCACATAACCCCTGATCCACTCCCCCCACTACCAGAAAAAATCCCCTTTGAAAACGTATGTATACTTCCCAATAACCAATACTATATGTTAACATTGGGTAAAGTTCATAACTTTCAGCCCTCCCCCTGGGGACTTAGGGGGATTAAGTCGTCCTAACAGACATATTTATAATATTTTCAACCATGCTGACCAAATGGCTATCTAAAAATTTTGATCAGGAGACTTTGGGGAAGAAATGAGCGTGGGAGGGAGCCTAGTTGCCCTCCATTTTTGGTCACTTAAAAAGGGCACTAGAACTTTTAATTTCCGTTCGAATGAGCCCTCCCGAGATATTCTAGGACCACTGGGTCAATGCGATCACCCCTGGGAAAAAAAAAAAACAACAAACAAATAAACACGCATCCGGGATCTTTCTTCTGGCAAAAAATACAAAATTCCACATTTTTGTAGATAGGAGCTTGGAACCTCCGCAGTAGGGTTCTCTGATACGCTGAATATGATGGTGTGATTTTCATTAGGGTTCTATAACTTTCAGGGGGTCTTTCCCCCTTTTTTCAAAAATCATCCAAATTTTCTGAGGCGCATAACTTTTGATAGGTAGGACTGAACTTGATGGAACTGATTTATTTCAAATCAGCATTAAAATCTGATTCTTTTGATGTATCTATTGGTATCAAAATTCCGTTTTCTACAGTTTCGGTTACCATTGAGCCGGATCGCTCCTTACTTACAGTTCGTTACCACGAACTGTTTGATACAGTTCGTTACCACGAACTGTTTGATTTCTGGTCGTTTTGAGTTTGACAGGTATTTGTATCTCCTGAGCTTAAGTTTAAAATGGCCTTTACTTTTCTTAGAAAAACTTATTTTTCGGAAAGTTTTTTTTTAATTTATCTTTCTTAAAACAGGCATAATGTTTTGGTACATTCCACGAAAACGGCTGATCGCTTGTCCTGTAGATATATTATTTCTAATGCTTCAAGAACTGTTGTTGTCAGACTATTTAGTTCTGAGAAATTCTCTTCAGCAGTGCCGCTTAAATGAGATAAACCTCGCAGACAGAGCATAGAAGTATTCAACTCTTCAAACAATTTTTCTTTCCCTAGACAGAACTTCTTCATAGATGACCTGAAGTAGGAAGGATTCTCGAGGCTTCTATTGCCAACCATTAGCGTGTCAGAGTTGTGTTGCGGAGCAACACAACTCTGACACTGGTCAAGCGACCAGTAGTCTATAGCTCCGAAGTGATAAGAGATACAAACTCGAAAATTTTTTCCTAGATGTTGGAATCGTGGAACGGGGCAGAAAAGCTCTGGTAACGTTTTTAAATTTCCAGTAGTTTAAAAAAAAAAAACGTTTTTTCCTCATATTGTGCATGATAGTGAAATATTTAATAGTGATTTAATATCACTATTGATGCTAAATCTAAATGCCATTATTCAATAGTGGAATTCGGGAACGCACTATTAGAAAACGAGAAGCAGAGATCTATTGTTCCATCATCCGTACCGATGAGCAGAATACTGGGCATCACAACAAACTACATCTCGTTAAGTGCAGTATGAACAGATTTGTGAACTCATTCGTGCCATATTTTGTAAGTTTAGTTAACAAATGAATTTTTTTCATTTTTTATTTGTCATGGTAAAAGTAGAATGATTTATCGTTCATTTTTTAGTGCTACGATAGCTAATCTCTACGATAGGAAATCTCTTATTGCTTGTTGATCTCACAAATAATAACCTGCAATAATCATAACGCGTCTGCAAACGCGATACGGGAGCATATACATTTATTACCTGCGAGATATAATTACATTTGTTGCTACGCAACTGTGACTCATGGGCCACAGCTGCTACAATACTGTAGATGGCCTTGGCACCGGAGGTCTTGTTATTTCACTCAGTAAGAATGCTGTCTTGATCTTCAATTTTGTTTCGAATGTTTCAATTTCTAAAAGCAGATTGGAAATTGGAACAACACCGGTACCAAGGTATCAATATTTCCTTAAAATGCAATTTCTAGGCTCAGATACTTCACGCTTTTCTGCGTTCAGTGATTGTTATCTATCCGCATACTCGTCTCTTTACTCAATTAAAAAGAAACAATAATAAATACAAAATCCCAAACAGTTGGGCTTCAGTTGTAAGATACTTCCAGCTGTTGGATTTATAAGTAACAATAACTTTTGCTGATTATTCAGATTGCAAATGTTATTACGCCCTAATCTGACCTCATCAAGGTCAAGACCTCATCAAATTACAGACTAACTGTAACTTGAAAGAATGGACCAGAGGTTTATTGTGTCTGGATTGGTAAACAATTTCAGGAAAGATACGTTAACCCTGAGTTTTTTACAAGTTATATGGATCCTTGTTTTCTCTTCTTGGAACTTTTCGTTCAGAATGTTCACCTTCTGCAAAACAAACGCCAGGACAAATAATTACTTCTAATATAGAAAGTTCACAGTTATAGGACAGGGTTTTTAATTTTCTTCTTTTGCTGTTTGCTTACCAGTTGAATCCCTTTCTCTATGATTTGTGAGAAAGAGGTGGAGTAGATTCCACTGTTCTAGGAGCCGAAGAATTGGACCTTCCAACTGCAGCCACCGTGTAAACCTGACCCAACACCCCCCCCCCCCCCCCCCAACGCAAAAACAAAGCCAGAACGTTAGAGTTAGCACAGAACAGAACAAGAAAAACTTTCCGCAGCCACGCCTGCTTGCCTAGGATCGTCAGAGTTTACGTACAATAGGATCCTATGGCATCGAAGAGGTTTTTTAGACAAAAATGACAAGATTACTCTTTTATGTGACATCTTTCTTGGACTTAGCCAATTGTTAACAAAAGAGTGATTCGCGTTGTCGTTCCAGTGACAGAACGGGAATTTCCAAAAAGAAAGAAAGAAAACACTAATGAATGACAGGTAGCAACCCTAATTCTCATTACATAAGTCTTCTCGCAAAAGGGAACAGTATTGGTTAATGCAGTGTCAATTTCTAATCTGGCCTCTGAATACAGAAACGATATGATTTAATAGCTAATAAGATTCTGGTTTTGTCGTCGATATTTTTAGTGTTAAATGTCGGAATTGTACAGTTGGATCTCGAACTTTATTTTCTTTTCAATCCTTTTGTAAATAAAGTTTGAATGAAACGAGCATGGATATTTGCTGCTCAATTTTCGAATCAAACTTGTTAACTTGAAGTTCAGTAATTACTAAAGAATCGAGGAATCACTGCTAGAGCAATAGTTACTACAACTAAGTAGCATTACTGTCTTTACTTTAAATAACTCACTTTTGCATAGATTTGATTTTTGAATCGGGGTAGTAGCAAGGCTGGACGCTCTAAATTTGAGCTGCGATGATACTGTAAAAATTACATATAAGATTTGAGGATTTCATGGGAGGTGGCCGAAGCAGAAGCTTTAAATATGTATGGACGGAGAAAGAGTGTTTGCTTATGTGTTGACTACTAACAACTGATCACTGGGACGAGTTTTATAACAGTAGTAAGGAAGTTTAAGTTTGATAATCAATAGCTTACTATTTTTTTGTCATTTCTGTTTTTCTTTTGACGGTGTTATGCTAGAAAAAACGGCAAAATATTGTTGGTAGATACAAAAGAGATACTCACATCATTATCGTGGCCTTGCTTGTGGATTCCTTTTAATGGTTCACCCATAATCAAACCGAAAAGTTGTTTAAATTTGCCACATTCAGGGGTATTTGAGTACGACTTGACACCGATCTATTGCTGAGTGACTCTACTAATTTTCTCTAAGCTTGTCTTGAAAAAAAAACTGAAAAAATATGACTCATGCCAATTGAAACCATATGTAGAAATTTCTGCGGCAGCTATCCCTGGGCGCATGTTTTTGTGCAGAAACCTGTGCAGTAAATTTTGGTGCATAAGTTTTGGTTCGTGGAAGATAATACAAAGTTTGATACAGGTGTTAGCTACTAGGATGGTCGCAAGATTGAATTGGAATATGGCCACTTCGGTGCAAAAAAAAATGAGTTTTCACCCTTTCATCCAAAGAAGTATATTTATAAGGAGAGCCAGTTGTCAGCCAAATATTTTTTCAGATTTCTAGCACATGTCCGATTACAATTGAGTGGGGGGCTAATATTGAAATGCTTCTTATTTTCTTCCTTATTGCCTGGTTTGTATTTCGTTTAGCAGTGGAGCAATTACTGAAACTCCTAAAGCAGCAGTCAAAGTTTTAGAGACTCGGCAGTCAATGCAGCATAGATTTTGAATGTCTAAAAGTCTTTACAACACTCATCATAAACACACGAAGATGATATTGGCTTGGATCGAATGCTCCAAAAAATATATGAGACCTTTTTTTAGAAAGTTTCTTAAGAACACAGAATAAGGTGCAAAATATATATTTCCGTCTTATAAAGTATTATTTCAAGGATTGAGCTCAGCCCACATGAGGCATCAGAAATGCTAGTATACATGTGCACTGCTTCTTGATAATCTTTGTTTTTATTTTCAGGTACAAACTTGAAGTAGTTGGAAAATCCCTGCCAGTTTTAACTAGTTCCGATAAAGGAAAATATGCAGTGCTTATATTTGAAAACTATGACCGATATTTGCAAATGGACAAATGGAATAGAGAGCTTCTTGATAAATACTGTAAACAATATGGTGTTGGTATTGTTGGTTTTGTGCCTTCGAGAGGAAGTAGTGAAGTTAAAGGATTTCCGTTACAGCTCAGTTCCAATCTAAGGGTACAGGTAGGGCCAGTTTTGTCATTTTTCTTTCTCGGTCGACCATTATAGCTATGTGGGGATTTAGACCTGCTTGTGGTAGGGCCTTCTTTATCGAGGAGTAGCGACCCCTTAGGTCGCTACTCCTCGAAGACCGTCGAAGAAGGTAACACCTTCTTTGACGCAGATTCACACAATGATTTTTCATCTACATGACCTGAAAAGTAAAATGGTCCATGGGCCTCGTAAAGCCCCCTCCCCCTTCTCAAACCAGAAACTTTCTTAGCGGAAAGGTTGGTATGTTGGAGATTAGATGCGATTGGCTTTTAAAAAAGCATTTAATAAAATGAGCTAGGATTTAGTTTCTTGAATCGCCATTAATTGTTGGATTTTTATTCAGTTACCCTTTCACTGTTTCTTGGTAAGGGTCTTGCTTTTATTTTAGTTGTGTTTTCTGCGGTTTTGTTTTTATTTATTTTAGTGGGTGTTTTTTTACGGTCCTCTTTTTTTATTTTTGCACTGAGGACGGTCGAGCGGAAGTCTCGGCAGAAATATTTGCATTTTATTTTCACTGGCTGTAAATATCCTCATTTTTCCTTCTTTTCGTTTTTTTTTCTCATCTTCTTATTTCCACTGTGTCATTAGCAGCATTTTCGACGCGGTACAATTGTATCTTTTTGGTACAGTTTAGAGATCATGCTATAATGAGGTAGATTGGGACATTTCATGGTACAATCCAAAGTTTCTGGTACTTTTTGGTACATTTGAGCTGCCTTTGTCAAATGTATATATATATATATATATATATATATATATATATATATATATATATATATATATATATATATATATATATATATATATATTATATATGTATATATATATACCCCTTCTCTCAGTTTTTAGGTTTGGCTTACTATAGAATACAGGTTGCTCTTTACGGGGTGTTGGTAACGTGTCAGTTTTATTTTTGTAATTCGATTCGTTGCTTCTTTTTTCATTCTGACAAATGGATAAATTGAACTGTAGCTGAAAAAAAAAAAAAATGATAAGTATACATTTGTCTTTGTGTCATTTTTTATCTTTTAATTTTTATTACGTTAGATACAGATGGAAAATTCCATATCTCCCTCACCTTTCCGATGTATATTTGGTAGTGACTATGAAAAGACATATGCTTAAATTGTTTGCTTTCAGATCATATCAAGATATTTAACTGTGGTTATTATTTAGGATGCTATGTTAAATCCAGATTCTCCAATCTTACGGTTAACCCGGGCTGGAGATGTATGGTGGGGCTCTCTACCTGGAGATAAATGGACTGCATTCATTCCAGAACATATTACGTACGAATCTCTAGTGAACGCTGCAACATATTTAAAGAATAGCAACGACACAGTAACTATGACTACTGTGATGAGGGTAAGTTGATCTTGACCAGTGCCTCCTTTTCGTTATCTAGCCGGTAGTTTTTATAGTTGAACCCAAACCTAAAGGATGTATCTCTGTCCTATACATCGTAGAAGGGTTCTCTGTCATTCAAGTGTATGTTTGTAGTGTATGTTTATTTATTTTTATTTTTATAATCTTACTAGCGAGGGAGAATAAGGCTGTTAAGGTCCCGGGGAAATAGTTTTATTGTGTGTTTTCATGTTGTCATTATCCACTATTACCACGAATCGGATATTTGAAAATCAATTCCGGAAGCAGTTTACGCCTCTTTTCATCGATTCCATCTTGAAGAAATTACTTGTTCATGAAATTGACCTGGATAGATAAATATTTTATGCTTTAAAGCCACAAGAGTCATGGCTGCAAAAAGGAACAAAAAAAATCTCATACACATTCAACATTATTTCCAGTACTCAACACTTCGGTTTCCATACAAAAATCTTTCTCTATGTCTCTTTCCCAATTTAAACCTAAAAAACCTCATACACTTTCTACATTATTTTCAGCACTCAACACTTCTTTTTCTACACTTTTCTCTTCTTTTTCCGTATCTTTCTCTATGTCTCTTTCCCAATTTATGCCTAAAAAAACTCATACAGATTCAACATTATTTCCAGCACTCAACACTTCTTTTCCCATACTTTTCTCTTCTTTTTCCATATCTTTCTCTATGTATCTTTCCCAATTTAAACCTCAAAAAACTCATACATATTCAACATTAGTTCCAGCACTCAACACTTCATTTTCCATACAAAAATCTTTCTCTATGCCTCTTTCCCAATTTAAACCTAAAAAAACTCATACACATTCTACATTATTTCCAGCACTCAACACTCCTTTTTCCATACTTTTCTCTTCTTTTTACGTATCTTTCTCTATGTCTCTTTCCCAATTTATGCCTAAAAAAAAACTCGTACACATTCAACATTATTTCCAGCACTCGACACTTCTTTTTGCATACTTTTTTCTTTTTTTCCATATCTTTCTCTATGTATCTTTCCCTATTTAAACCTCAAACAACTCATACATATTCAACATTAGTTCCAGCACTCAACACTTCGTTTTCCATACAAAAATCTTTCTCTATGTCTCTTTCCCAATTTAAACCTAAAAAAAACTCATACACATTCAACATTATTTCCAGCACTCAACACTTCTTTTTCCGTATTTTTCTCTTCTTTTTCCATATCTTTCTCTATGTCTCTTTTCCAATTTATACCTAAAAGAAACTCATACACATTCAACATTATTTCCAGCACTCAACACTTCTTTTTCCATACTTTTCTCTTCTTTTTTCATATCTTTCTCTATGTCTCCTTCCCAATCTATACCTAAAAAAACTCATACACATTCAACATTATTTCCAGCACTCAACACCTCTTCTTCCATACAAAAATCTTTCTCTATGTCTCTTTCCTAATAAATCGCTAATAAATTTTCGTATATTTATTTTACCTCCGAAATATTGATAACTAACAATAACATATTTAGTTTATTGACTGTTTCACAAAATTTTAAGAAGAAATGGAAAATTTTAAATATAACTGAGAAATAGAAAAGAAAGTAAACAACAAACAACGCTAAAACAAACAAAATTCGTTTTCTCCCAAATTTTTCTTTGGCTAACCTTTTGAGATAATGGCATCAGTGTTTCCAGTTTCAAAATTTAGGAAGCTTCATATCCATGACAAAAACCCTTATTTTCGACGAGAAAAACTTCAAAACAAGGCTTATAGCCATTTCTTTGTGAGGAACAAATTTAAAACCATCGATAGTGTAATGAGAAGGGAATGAATAATGAGCATTAATGACCGCATGGAATCGGCCTACGGCCCTATTACACCCCTACAGACTAGAGTGCCATTCTTTCTTTACTGAAAGTGATTTGTATTTCAAATAGCTTGTTTTTTATTAATTCTAAAATCACCAGCAATGATAATTAAAGAAAATCAAAAGCTATTAAAGATTCACAAATAAGAGCCACCACAAATAAGAATGGAACTACCGCCCCCTCAAATCCGCTAAAAGGACAGTGTCATTTGCAATTCAATGAAAAGGTGTGTATTTTGATCAGTGTGTTTTTTGTTGTTTTTGTCAGACATTAGCAAAAATAGAAAATAATCACAATGGTTATAAGAAATAAAATAATATATTCTAGAATAAATATGTTTGTAGCTTTCAGTTTAATTTTAGTATTTTAAACAAAAGAAATTTTTTTATTAAAACTTTTTCTTCTGATTCTATTTGATTCAAACTTATAGGAAATTTGTGTCTCAATAGAACTCTGAATGGAACATTGATAATTTTGAAGCAATCTGTTTAGTTTGCTCAAGCAGTATTTTTAACTCAATAAATAATCAATAAATCAGCAATTTATTTTATAGGCATTTGAAAGGAAAGTATTTAATAGGAAAAAAGTATTGACGAAAATGTACTGCATGTGAGACTAACGAAAATGGATTGATTTCTTTTTAATATACCATAATGACATAAAAAAAAAGAATTCGTGGAATTTTCAGGATTTTATTTTTTTCAACTTCTTAGCATATATTTTGCCTTCAGTATAGCACAAATGACACTTCAGAATTTAAAGGTTTTAAGAGGGGCCTGATTTTACTTGTTGTAGATTTTTTCGTTTTAGGTTTATTTATAGTAAGTTTTGTTCATTTTACTTGTCAATTGAATTTATTTCTGCTCCTTTTGGGTGTTAATATTGATCTTTACAAATTTTTAAAGCTTGTTTGGAAAATATTTCTTTTAAATCAGCTTCTGTTCATTTTTTCGTTGACATAACTTCGTTATGGGCAAATTGCGGGAATATTTGTAAAGTTTTTTTTTCTCAGCTTTTCTGCTTAAGAACTAAAATTTTCGATTGCAATATAAATTTTTGGCAAAATTGGAATAACGTGTCAAAACGTTCGATCAGCCGTAGTTTTGTGCAATAATTTTTTATATAGTTCTTCAGTGGGGTTGAGTTGAATAGCTTTCTCAATTTTGTAAAACTCAAAGTGCATGGACATAAGAAATCCTAATTGTACGGATTGAGCATGTGTAGGATATTTGGTTTTTTATGGGGGCTGAAGCTTAACTGATCCCGTCCTGTTGTCAACCTTGTGTAGAGACGTATCATAATCCTCATTCCAATTGGAAATTGGAATTGGAGCATTTCATTTTGTGTTTTCTTGTAACTATTTGTGTCTTTAAGTAAATGCATGTCTAGGTTTTATACAAAAAAAATCTGATTGCTGTCTTTAAAAAATGGACGTCACAAATTTATACAACCAATTTTTTTCCCAAAATTTTTGTCTTCTTTGAGGTTCTCTTGGCCCTGTCTACACCCCCGTAAGACTTTAAGGTGATCTAGACAGAAAAAAAAATCAAATTGCTTGCGTTACGAATCGATACAATAAAATTTTCCTTTCATAATTGGTTGTTTGCTTTGAGGTCCTTTTGGTACAGTCTACATACCCTGAAAGTTTTAAACCATTCGGAGAAAAAAAAATGGCCCATTTCGGGGCTTCACAAATGGATGCAACTCTTTTTTTCATTCAAAATACTTTGTACTCTTAAGTTGGATTTGTAAATTGTACGTGACAAGTACGTTACAAACTGACATAAAAATGTGCCTATAGGATAATTTTTTCGTTTTTTTTGTCCTGGCTTGATCCAATATGTTTGTCTTGTAAGTTTAAGCCGATCAGAGAAAAAAAAAGAATCATTAAAGCCAATACGTGTTACCTGTTCGTCTTCGTTGCGGTCTGCCTAGCCTGGTCTAGGTGTTCAGGAAATTTCAAACTAATCAAAGAGGAAACAAATTTTTGTACCGTACGCGAAACCATCCAGCCAAAGTTCGTTTCAGTTTTTTTTTTTTTTTTTTTTTTATATTTCTGTCTCTGAATGACGGCCCTTGGCCTGGGAATATCAGGCTAATGGATTTAATTTTAAACTCGACTGGAGACACGAGATGTATGTACCATTTATGGGCGTCACGAATCAATAGTCGTTTCGTCTGACATGACCAAAAACATTCCATTTTTGCACCTTATTTTGGGGAGTGTGTTTTTTTTTTTTTTTTTTTTTTTTTTGCTTTGGGGTTTCTTTGGACCAGGGACTTAAAAATATAAATTCCAAACCGATGAGAAGAAGAATAAATTTGGTCTCTTTTTTTTACCCCATTGTTTGGGGGCCTGCGGAAAACTAACTAATTATTTTCTCAAACTGATCTGGGACAAAAAGTTTTTAGCTTATTTTGGTCCTCTTAACGCTTCCCATCCTCACAAAATATATAGTCATCTTGGCTCAGGAAACGATCACTGAAAGTTTTAAGCCAATCGAAACGCCAAGATCAAACATGCCTGCCTAATTTAGGGCTCTTGCCCTTGTGGTTGCGTGGGTAATGTCATCCTCAAAGCCTTATTCATTGGACTTTGACTATTTTCAACAAAATAACTTTGGGGAATTTTGATCTGATGGTATAGGGGAGTTTTGTAAATGGACAGGAGCATAGAAGTGGGCCCGTTGCCCTCCAATCATTTTTGGCCCTTTAAAGGTACTAGAAATTTTAGTTTCAACCGAATCATAAGTTTTTACGACCACCTCTTTCATAGAGAGTGGCCGGAGTAAACATGACTTTTAGTGCCCAGAACTTTTATTGGACATTTTTTTTTTTTTTTTTGAATTCGATTACAGTTATGGGATTGATAGCCGCCGAATCCAATAGCTCCTTGGTTCCAATACCAACCTTCAGAACTTCTTCAAGAATTGCTTTACCTTGTGATATTTACTAAGATGCTTTGAAATTTCAATTTTCATCGTATATTCTCTGGCGTAGGGGGTTGGCTTATATTCTGTTGAGATTGGATGAAATTACTTCTTGTTAATGTTACTGGAATAAGAAGTGTATGAACTTTCAATGTATTAATGTATGATTTATACTTAGGATAAAGGTCTCTTTGATGGGATTGAAAGAGTGCTCTTTGGCTCAGGTTTGGATTTCTGGATTCATAAAATACTACTTTTGGACTCCATGTCGTTTTTAAGTCATGGAAAGCTATCAACGTCATTGGATAGAAATATTCTTATCGATGTTGATGATATCTTTGTTGGTCCTCAAGGCCAAAGGTTGACTGTGAATGATGTGGAGGTAATGTGAATCTCTTTTCATTGTGCCAATCTAATATACTGGGTTCCCGTTTTATATTTTAAGCTAATGCATATAGAAATAAAAACTGAAAAAATAGGTAATATGTGTATCAACAGCGAAATCAAATTAAAACTTAATTGTTTGGTGCCGCTAAAAGTAGGCAACATTCAGTAGAAGCTGTTTTCCTTTTCTTTTTTCTAGTTAATTTTAATGTTACTTTCTATGAAATTACTTTTTCATAGACATATCAAAAATTGTTTAGGCTTGTTTTGTAGGCATACTTGCACAAAAGCAAGAGTGGAGAACCCCCGTCCAAAGACCCCCTCGATAAAATTATACCTAAAAATGCTCTTGTTTTCGGATTTTAGATTTCCTTCAGACCCCGCTCATGGAAAAATCCTTTGACACCCCTTAAAGTGTTTCCTATACACCTATATCAATTCAATTCAATTTATTCGAATAAAAACATAACACAAACATCAATAACAATAGAGATCCTAGAAGAGAACTTTTTAAGGACCAAAAAAGAAAAAATTAAAGTAACACTGAAAAAAAAAAGATAGAAGAATAAAACATGGGTAATCAAAGCAAATTGGTTAAAAAGTGAAGATTAAATCATATTATCAAGTTTTGTTACATTTTTGTACAGCTTGCAGAAACTTGTGGCTAGTTCAACACTGGAGGGTACTTTGTTCCATTGAATAATAGATTCGTAAATGGGAGAATGCTGGGCAGCACTAGAAACGCATTTAGGAATTATAAAGGCTCTATTGGATGAACGGAAAAAGTGGGCTTCCGAATTATTAATATTGTAATAGGTTAGAAGTTGAGGAGGAAGATTATTGTGGAAAGCAGAGTAAGCAAGCGACAAGTTTAGTTTTTGTATGATTTGATCAAATGGAGCTATGCCAAAATCTGAGTACAAATTACGGATTGGATATAGACGGGGAAGCCGAAAACCTGCTTTAATGGCACGGTTTTGGGCGAATTTGAGTTTTTTAGTGAAGGACCGGTTTTTATTTCCCCAAACTGATCTGCAATAAGAAAAGTAAGGAAGAATAAAGGAATAATAGAGTGTAACTAGGATGTCAGGAGGAAGAAAATAATTCACACGTTTAATCATAGCTACTTGTCTCAAAATTATTGCTGTGATGTAACAAATATGATTAGAGAATGACAAGCATGAGTCAATAAATACACCAAGAAACTTGGCAACCTCCACTTGTGGGAGGATGTCGGAGGAGTACTTGAGACCAAGAGCAGGTTGGATTACGTCTTTGTTGCAGGGGGTTCTGAATAATACTATTTGACTTTTTTGCTGTTAATGGTCATGTTATTCGTAAGGCACCACGCCTCGACTCTGTTCAGAAGGATTTATGCAGAGGTTATTGCTGATGGTAAATTGGTGACAGTGATGAAGAAGTTGCTGTCATCAGCAAATAGTACAGGATACACTGAAGGGCCCAGGTCCATAACAAGATCATTGATATATAGGAGAAATAAAATAGGGCCTAGAATGGAGCCTTGCGGGACACCCCTCCGAACAGGTAAGGGCTGAGAGGATACTCCACCTAAGCTCACACTCTGTACCAAGAGAGCCACGAATACCGTAACTATTTAATTTACTTATTAAAATACTATGATCACCGTGTCAAAGGCCTTAGAGAAATCCAAAAATAAGCCCAATACAGTTTTTTTTTAAGGTCGAGTTGTGAGCGTATGAACTGTGTGGCGTCAATTAGAGCATGAGAAGTTGATAATTTTGGCCTAAAGCCATATTGGTGAGGAGAAATCAAGGAAACGGAGTGCTGACTGTAAAACAGAAAGGGAAACAGACGTCTGAAGATGATTCTCTCGAGCACTTTGGATATAACAGGAAGAATTGAGATAGGACGATAATTACCTATCTCAGTTGGATCGCCCTTCTTAAGAACTGGAATAACAATGGCTGACTTTAGTAAATCAGGGAAAACTCCGCGAGTTAAAAGTTATGTTGGCAATGTGTTTGATGGACTCGTAAACAAAAGCAAATATGTTGTTCATGAATTTATTACTTAATCCAAGACAGTCAGCCGTAAAACTAATCGGGAGAGAACCGATGATTTGAAGTACCTCATTGCTATCAGTTGGGCAGTAAAACATGGATCTAGAATTGAAGCAAGGAAATACAGCTTTTAAGGAGGAGCGGGAGTCAGTATGAGGAACATTAGAAAAATAATTATTAAATGCGTCAAATGCATGTAAAGGGTCAATTAATCTACCATTTGTGTCTTTAAGGCGAATAGGTATAGACTTTGATTTTCTATTTTTTGAAAGTATATCATTAATGGTGGACCAAATCTTTTTCAAGTTCCCTTTGCAATTGAGAATTTTTGTATAATAATAATTTTTCTTCGCTACACGGATGAGTTTAGTGTATAAGTTTTCATAATTTTTATAATTTGGTAGGTCAATATCACTACTGGTCTTACAGGCTAACTTATATAATTTGTTTTTACGATTTGAGGAGACAATGAGGTTATGTGACATCCAGGGGCATATAAAGATAGTTTTCCGGTTAGGTTTACGAATAGGAAAAGTTGAATGAATAATCTCACTTATCCTTTGCGCAAAACCATTTGTGGCAGAATTTACCTCTTGACAATTTAAAACATTAAACCAGTCAGTGGTTCTTAGGCAATCAATAAAATAGGTTATATTTGCAGAGCTGTAGTTTCTAGTACGTGTTGGGAAATTAATTCTAGAGCATAGAGTTAGTGGTTGCCAAGGTAATGACAAGTAAATAGGAGAATGGTCTGACAGATCTGAAAATATTATATTTGAGGACAGGTCATCTCCCAGGGAAGTGGATACAAAAATGTTATCAATTAATGTTGAAGTTGATCTCACAGGATCAACTCTACTGGGGAGGTTACAATTAAAGTCCCCAAGAACTATTGCCTTTTTATGGGGTAGATTAATAAAATTAGAGAAATCATCAAACAAACTAAAAAGATATGAAGTTGGAAATAGAAGAAGCTGATTAAACAAGGAAAGTAGGCTATACGATAATTTTGACCGAAAACTGGGATAACATCTATTGAATAAGTGCAGCTGAGATTTATTTTTGCATAAAAAATATACTCACGCTCTGGATAGCCTGGTAAAATTTACATTCGGATGAGTGTAAAGTGAGATGTCCCCAGAACACTTAGTCAACCTCCTAGGAACATGGATTATTTGGTAACCAGGGTGTAAAAAATCACTAGTGTCATCATTATCGGAAAGTCTCTGTTAATCCTATTACGTCAAAAGGGTAAACATCATTAAATGAAACTAAATCTTTAAATTTGAGCCACTTATCCCGGATGTTTCTGATGTTGAAACAATGAACATTAAGGGAATTATTATTGACTAGTTTTGGCTTCACATTGGTAGCAAAATCGAGAATATCAAGGTATTTACAATTAGCATGAGTTAAGGTACCATCGGGGCTGCTTATAGGGTTGGCGTTCTGTTTTCTTTCTATATCGGAATTATTAAAAGCAATGCTATTAGAAAGGGATAAATTTGTTAAAAACGAAGTCACACATTAATTAGTCGTCAGGCATTCTTGTTGGGTATCTTCTCGCTTGGGTTTTGCTTTGAACATCATCCTCGCCAGAAGAGACTTCGTGAGGGGTCGTCGATTTCTGTGTTACCCTGTTGGTCGGCTTTTTTTTTTTTTTTTTTTTTTTTGCTATGGCTTGGTGATTCTACCATCGTTTCAGGGGCTGGTGATTCTTTCAAATTTCTGGGGGACTTGGTAACAGTTGGGATCGTAGGAAATGTTGAGTTAGAATGGCATTCCATTCCTTCTTTGAAGGATAAAACTTGGACCTTAGCTGTTTGCCAGATTTCCTCTCCTAGGACCGTAGTAATGGCGAAGTAATATCTGTGCGTATAATTTGAGTTTATACGTACCTAAATAACCGTTTGGGAAAAGGATAAGCTTTTTAAAAAGCCCATATCTTACTTTATGTGATTGGTAAATGTCCATAACACCCATTCAACGACGAATCTGATAAAATCACGTGATACTTTACAACGGGTAAATCATTCTCCAGAGTACTTCTACAGTCACAGTCAGTTGCTTATCGGATTCTCGCAAGAGAGTATAAATATCGTTGTTTTTGTTTTGTGTCCTAGGTCTAAGACAAGCAAGTATATCTCATATAGATATTGCATAGTCAGTAGGTTTCATTAATAGCTTACCAATTTAATGAGTAATTTTCTAAATATACTCTGTTTAGTCTTATGGTTGGGGTATCGAGTTAAAACTATCAGTTATTGTTGTTGTTTTTTTTTGGGGGGGGGGGGGTGATAAGAGGAATTATAATTTTATGTTTGGGGGAAGGGGGCAATCTTTTTTTTTCTCTGGTCCTCAAAAAAGTATATACTCCGTTGTTTATTATTTTTAATATTTTTTTTTTTTGCAGGCTGTCTGACAGGCTCTTTGGCTAGTCAGAATATATATGTTATCCTCAATTATGACTCCAAGTCCATATTTGTCGCATGTAGCGATATTATTTTGGAAAGGGGCTTATCAGCTGTATGCCAATGCACCCTCCCTGGCTCTCTGGAGACTATCTTACCCAAAATTCCGATAGTATTTTTGTATGCTTCCTATTTTATAGGCAGCAAAAAATAAATTTAGATAAAGAATAAATTTACGTTAATGTTCTCTTTTTCACATAGGGTATAGCAAAAAGAAAAGATACCCCTTCAAGTCTAACCTATTTTTTTTGTTCGAAGTATTAAAGTTCAAGAGTGCTTTCTGTGTGTCTTTCTTTCTATCTTTCTCTCTCTCTCGTCCCCACATTCGTTTTCTTCCGTAGCTACAGCAGAATAGGCAGCAGGACTATATCCCTGTCCTACTTCCAAAGTTTATGTAAATGGATTAGTTTTTATTTTATTTAAAAGTGCTCAGATCCGTTCATTTACAGGCAATGATACAAAGTCAAGAGAGGATATCTAGAATTGTGTATGGCTTTCGTTTCAATCTTGGATTTTCTGGAAAATACTTCCAAAGAGGTTTTCCGGAAGAAAATGAAGGAGATAGGTATTTGCTGAGTAAGTCCATATTTAGTTGTGTTCTCAAGAGCTTCAGCTTATTTAATTGATACGAAACTGAGATCAGGATTGTCCACCCAGAGACACACACTCAAACTAATGGCTGATAGCCACCCTCATATAATGACATAAAAAACAAATGGAAAACACTTGGATTTACCATGTTAGTAACCTCTGCTGATGTAACCCGGTTAAAATATAAGAAAATAACACAAAAATGGCTCCATGTGTCTGCCAGCAAGTTAATTTAGTCTTACCTGTAAAAATCGAGTTAGAGGGAAATGACACGCAGAACAATCCAAACATATGAAGTGATCACGAATAAGTGTATGGTTTTCAATAAACACAGGTGGTTAGGACCAGTCATTTACGAATAAAAATAAGAACAAATAAATAGGAATTATGTAAAAGTAAATAGTATATGCTCTTGTGTTAATCAGTATAATAAATAGATGATTTTTACAAGCGTGAACATTTGTAAACTTGGGTTGTAAAAGGAACCTTTGAAATTGAATCCCTATTATGCTAGACTCTCTTTGTCCACTGTCTTTCTGCTCTTTATAAAGATACTACTTAAAAAGCACAGCACTATCAGAAAAGACAGTATCTTCTTTCGTTTACTGAAAGTAAATGAAAGATCTTTTTAGATCTTTTATTCTTTTACTTTCATTACTTTCATTATTTATTTTCTTTACTTTCATTATTTCATTTTTATTATTTTCATTACTTTCATTATTTTTTATTCATTACTTTCATCATTTTAATTTTAGATCTTTTATTAAAAGATCTAAAAATCCCAATAAAAAATAAGCCCGAATAAAAGATCTAAAACAGGGGTGGCCAATAGAAATCATTTTTTGGGCCATTTGGGAAATGCACCGCAACTCTGCAGGCCATATTTCACCATATTAGATCTAGACTCACTGTAGGCGTTATTTGAAGTAGAAAATAGATATATAATTGGTTATTATTATTGTGTTCACTATTATTATTGCATGTAAAAATAGATAATATAATAATAATGATACTAAACGCACATTGTAAAGAAATATATAGCGCTTAAAAGGAAAAATACACAAATATAAATGAATTTTTAAAACTGAATCATTAAAAAGTATTTGTTTTACTAGTGTGGTATTTGTTTCTCCACTCTTTCACTTAGCTTTTGCAAATCGATCTCAGTCTGGGTAGTTGCACGTTATATTTGGTGTTGCACGTTAGCTTTCGTTATGTTTGAGCGTGTTTTGTTTTTGGTCAATTTCATTTTAGAAAAAAGTGGTAAGCAGATACAAGTTGGACCAAAATCGCTGACAGCTCTTTGTGCCAGGTTTCTCAAATTCGAAAGTTTCTCTTTTGTGACTCATGAAAAGTTTCTCTTTTGTGATTTCATGAAAATGTATCTTTGCTTCAGTAATATATTTAAAATAAAAGTTCTTTTTTTCCTGATTTTGACGGTTAATTTTGGAATATACGAGTTTTTTTTTTCTTTTACATTGGTTTTCATTACTTAGCCTACTAAATTTTGTAAAAGTGCGATGAATCTTGCCGGCCAGATGAAGTTCAAAGTTAGCCACGTGCGCCCCGTGATTTAAGGTGTGCATGTCAGCCACCCCTGATTGGTTTTCCCTTTTCTCATGAAAATGTCTTTAAGTTGTGTTTGTTGATTCCAGAAATTGTCCCCAGAGTTTAATGACTCATAGTTTATCTCAGAGCGGGAATTGACTAAATAAAGGTGGAAAAGAAAAAAGATAATAACAGTTTGTTTTTTTTTTCAATATGTCTTCTCTCATTTTCTTCCAAGGGAAAACTTGCATAAAAACTAAGCTGTCAGGAGTTATTTTTGTAAGAACTCCCAACTTTTTAATACACTGAATCTGTTTTATGTCTTTTCCTGACCAAAAACTTGGCTTTCGACCAGTTTATAATCGTAAAGTTCAGCTTTTTCAAAAACAGCTAGCAAAGAATCGAGCTGTGGTCGAATTTTAGATGAGAAATGTACTAGTAAATAATATATCTGACGTATGATTTAAATAGGAATTCTAAAAAGGCCTCAATCGATACATAAAGCTTTTGTTTTCTTTGGAAAGTCCCAAGAAATTCTTAATAGGCGTAAAACTGTAATTTTGGAATGTTTGGCTTTTCGAAATTAAAATACGCACTACTTGCCTAAAGCTTACCCATTGATACGAATAAGTTCAAGTTAATATATTTTTTTTCAAAAGCATCCGCATGCTATAAGTGAGTTTTTCTGCTTTCTAAAAAGGAACTTGATTATTTTCTAGTTGTGTCATCGGAGATTTTGTTGTTTGTTTCGGTGTCTGTTGTTTTCTTAGTAAGTTAAAACACAACAGGGTTAAGTTCTGCTGACAAACTACACGGGTAAATTAAATAATAATAAATTTGACACAAAATAGAAGGTAGAAATGACTAGGGTCTGTCCTTTGCATAATCTAGTTATTCTTAAAGAATATATAATATTAATTTTTCAGCTGATTCCAGTCTCGTTAGTGTTGGCTACTCTGTCGGCTTTATGGCACCACCTGAATAAAAATTATGCACCCGAGGAGTAATTGCATTGGCTGTGGGGGAATGTCATACCGATTTTTTTTTTTTTTTTTTTTTTTTTTTTTTTTTTTTTTTGCTTGAAAATGGATTCGGGAGATCTTTGTAAGTCAAAGATGTTTAAGAGAAATCAAGAATACTTGATTAGAATATCTGTGTGTTCAAAAAATGATTCTTATGTTTATGTTTTACAGGTCGATCACATGCGTTTTCGTGGTTTGGTCACATGTGGAATCATCAGCAGCCCCATTTATACGAAAACGTGAATGCATTGGAACAGGATATGGCTCTAAACAAGGAATTTGCTCAGGTATACTATTCATAAATTGTTAATAACCCTGACCGTATCCAGGGAGGGGGGCTTGGTTTGAACCCCTTCCCCCTAAGTTTTTTCGGATTCCTATGAAAGTAAAAAAAAATTGCACTCTCTATATAATGTTTTAAAGATAATTATTTGGTTAGAAAAAAAGAACAGACGAGAAAAAAAAGAACAAGAAAAGAACTGTTTTCCTAGTTTATTAATTGAGATAAATAAGCACTTGAACAAGGTCTTGATCTTACTCACCTATCCAATCACCTAGGACAAAGCAGTATAATCCAACAATCAACCGAATAGAAGTGTCCAAATTCATGGAAAATTATTATTAGTAAAAGTAATCGGTCGTAAAATTACAAGCAAAAGCACCTCAAATCTAATGAAATATTTCCAAGTGATTGCGTCACACCAGGGCTCCTCAGAAGAATACACATTCGCCTATATGGGTTTCGGGTAATTACCTCACACCAGGGCTCGTCAGAAGAATACACATTCGCCTATATGGGTTTCGACGCATTGAAGTCCTTACCCAGGCGAAGTGGAGCGACTACCTTAAGATCTTTATGGTATTAAATTTTTAAATTGCCAAGTTATTTTATTAGCTGAAAAATATCGTAAGATCGATTTATGGCTTAGCATTCGACGTCTATTTTTAAAATCCATATAATTACAGCAAATTCTTGCATATCTAAATAGCTGGGAATAAAAAGCTGAGTATGTAATATTTGAATGTATATTACTTTCAAGGAATGGGAAATTAATTACTTTAAAATCAAAATCATCCGTTTTGCTTATATCCGTTTGCTTATATTACTATTTAAATGTAAAAAGTGTTAATATTGGCCTGTCTCATGAGTCGGTTCCAGAATTAACTCTGGTGGGTAAATATTTTTCGAAATCTCAATAAATTCCACGCAATTTATTACCAAAAGATAATCCAAATATCTTTTATTGTTTGAAAGAGAATATTTTATATTACCTGGGTTATCTTTGTTTATCATATACTCATATTCTAGTTGGCTTAAAAACAAATCAGCGATAAATAGACTGGCATTACCACCCATAGGAATTCCAATAATTTGCTTATATAAATTTACCATTAAATCTCATAAAGGTGTTGATAACAAATTCGAGTAAATCGTATATCATGTCCAAGCTTTAGCATCGTTAGTACTATTAAAGAAATATGTCCATCTGGCTTTTTTATTATAATTATCTATTTTTTTTAAACCCATATTAGACAAAAGGAAAGATTTTTTATAACAATTTTTAAGTTTTCGAATACTAAATTAAATGATATAGTGATAAAACGAAACAATAGTAAAAAAAGAGAAAAACGAGGATTATACAAGCCAGTGAAACATATGAACTAAAATGCAAATATTTCGGTCAAGACCTCCGCTTGACCGTCCTCAGTGCAGGATAATAACATCAAAATTACTAATAAAACTCCATGGTTACTATAAAAAAAAAATTTCAAACCTTGAAACGAAACGTAACTAAAATTTGAAGACCCGCTCCATGTAACGGTGAAAGGGTAACTGAATGAAAAAATACAGTGCTGAATGGGAATTCAATTTTTTAATTTAAACAAAGTATTTTTAAAAGCTAAACGCTTTCCAGGTAAAACATCATCAGAGATTAGGTTAGGTTGCAAAATGTGACCATTACATTCACCGAAAGGTTGCTCTCAATAGAGACACGGGAGAAACTTATTTAAGCCCCATTTATAATGAACTAATTAATTCTGATCGTTTTTACTTAAATATTAAAAAAAATCACATTTTGCAACCTAACCTAATATCTGATGATGTTTTACCTGGAAAGCGTTTAGCTTTTAAAAATGCTCTGTATAAATTAAAAAATTGAATTCCCATTCAGTACTGTATTTTTTCATTCAGTTACCCTTTCACCGTTACATGGAGAGGGTCTTCAAATTTTAGTTGCGTTTCGTTTCAAGGTTTGAAAAAAAAATTTATAGTATCCATGGAGTTTTATTAGTAATTTTGATGTTATTATCCTGCACTGAGGACGGTCAAGCGGAGGTCTTGACCGAAATATTTGCATTTTAGTTCATATGTTTCACTGGCTTGTATAATCCTCGTTTTTCTCTTTTTTTACTATTGTTTCGTTTTGTCATGATTAGCCAGTGTGGTCTTAGAAATTATTTACGATATAGTGATTTGTATATAGTGCAGTAAAATCAAATGAATCCTTTCTTTGAGCTGAAACTATAGCCAGCGAATCTATGTAATGAATTAAAATTAGAAATTCTTTTAATTCCAGAGCAATAAGCTGTACATTTATTTCTAATATCCTCTAAAATTAAAGACAGGTCAGTAGCCGCAATTATGGTTGGACATCTAGCTGCCCCAGCAATAAAGCGTGGTTTAGGGGGATTTTTATGAAATTTTGCCGCCCAAAATAAGAAAGGGAACTTTGTATCATTATTATTGATTTCAATATTTATGTTATTTTGTATCTCCGCTGTATTTTATATTAAACTATTATCCTCTCAATGAACCTTTTCATATGTATTTGTTGTAAGTAACTCCTTTGACAAAATATCACAATAGAGTCTCTGACAAATTATGGCAAAATTCTTATTAGCTTTATCAACTGGTACAATTATAAATTTATTCTGTAGATTAGCTATATGGCTTGTTTTATATTAGCATTATAAAATATTAGATATTTCTTAAGGTTGTTTGAAATAGAATATATATATGTATATATATATATATATATATATATATATTATTTTGTGCTCTAGTCATGATCTCTTTAATAATTTCCTCTTTCTTGCACCACTTACCAATAAATAAATTTAAATCATTATTTAACCCACTAACAATATTTGATGGCTTTAAATGACTGAAAAGACGGAATTTAGCCCCCATTTTATATGTTCGTAAGCTGGATTTACAAATAGTAAAAATTGCTTGCAATTACAAACAGGTTTCCAATTACTATCCATATCAACTTCTTAAAATATTAAATTATAGTCAAAACTCATTTGTCCTATCGTTTTTGAGAATGTGAACGTTAAAATGGGACTATCCTTATAATCCAAATTACTAGGAAGGGCATTCTTCACTGCCTGCTGGTTTAAGATCCCAGGTAAATTAATAACTTGTATTTGTTAACTACTAAAACTTATAGATAAATATAATCTCTTATCCTTATTATTTGAAAAAAACTACGTTTTCTAAAGAGTTAAAGAGGCTGAGTCACAAGTTCGAACCTTAAAACGTACAGGGATTAGAAGGTACAGTTGGGGGGCTGCCGCCCCCCAAACCCCCCGCTTTCGCAGCCTTTAAATAAAAAAAAAAATTTAAACTGAAAGTAAAGAGCGACATTAAAACTTAAAACGAACAGAAATTATTCCGTATATGAAAGGGGCTGTGCCCTCCTCAAAGCCTCGCTCTTTACGCTAAAGTTTTTATTGTTTAAAAAAAAGAGTTGTGAGAAAGTCAAACTTTAGCGTAAAGAGCGAGGCGTTGAGGAGGGCACAGCCCCTTTCATACACGGAATAATTTCTGTTCGTTTTAAGTTTTAATGTCGCTCCTTACTTTCAGTTTAAAAAATTTTTTTTTTATTTAAGGGCTGCGAAATTGGGAGGTTTGGGGGGCGGCGGCCCCTCAACTTTACCTTCTAATCCCTGTACGTTTTAAGGTTCGAACTTTTAACTCAGCCTCTTTAACTCTTTAGAAAACGTAGTTTTTTTAAATAATTTCTGCACGTTTTTGTACAGTTTATTACCTATTATTGGTTGACTAACTTTTAGATGATTGTGTATTATTCTTTTTTGTCTCGACAGGGTGTTTCAAGGGTCGACCTTGTAACTCAGCCTCTTTAAATCTTTAGAAAATGTATTTTTTTTCAAAAAATTTAAAAAAGAAACTGAGTTTCTTTTTTAAACTTTAAATTCAGTATATAAAAAATGTCATCTCCCGGTGAATCAAATACAGGTCGCCCATCTGACAGTTAGGAATATTAATTTCGACAACAAATAGACACACTTTCAAATGTTTTTTATCAAGTGGAATGTATTTTTGACGCAAGTAAATCATAATACCATTTGAGAGTTGTATTTTAAAAGAAAAGGATGTAGTAACTATATTGAGCAGAATTTCGAGGATAAGCTCTCGGGCCCCAGGAGAGCTTGTCCTCTAAATTTCAGCCCGATCAGACAACGTTAAAGGTGGGCTGTGGTGGGAAAAATTAACATGGGCTCTTATAGGAAAACGAGGTTTTTCGTAAATGTAAATTCGGAGGATAATTTTTTCGGTCTGAAAATATCAAAAGGCCCTAACAGGTCGAATTCTGTTTCGAATGAGTCCTCATTCACCCGGATCAGTTGCCAACTGTGGCCTGTAGGTGTGGCTAACAAGAGAAATAAAATTTTGAACTTTAAGTGGCTATATTTGGTTTTTGGAAAACAGGGAAGGAGTGATCAGATTGAGCTGAAATTTCGAGGAAAAGCGCCCGGGCCCGAGAAAAGCTTAACCTCTAAATTTCAGCCCAATCAGACAACGTTAATGGGGGGCTGGGGTCGGAGGGTCGAAACTTCCGGCCCACTTTTACCCATGAAGATAAAGTCGGAGGAGGATGAAATTTTGCACGTTTCTTAGTTTGAGCTTGGGCTACAAAATGCGATCACCGCCGTCTCTCTGCGACCGCTAGGACCGGATATCGCTATAACATAGTGGTGGGTCGCCTCTTTATAGAGGCACAAGTGTGCCTCCTTGATTATCAATCTTATCAGACTTTATATATTTTGAAATAAATTGAAATAAGATACAAACTGCGTCGTAAATTAATTATGCTGAAAAAATATTTTTCTTTTTCTGTTTTCTTATCCTTTTTGTTTGATACTCCACTTCTTAACTTAGTTGGTGAAAAATAAATTGTTATAATTGTTTAACTGTTGACGGGCAGTTATCACCTTTGAGGGGTTTATGTCTCATAATTCTCACAGTTTCTCCCCTCTTGTCCCCCATAGTTTCTGTAATGCTTATAGAGTTTGCTTTATTTTTGTTGTTTTAACAAATTCTGAAATAGATTTGTATTATATTATTTGACGGACAGCACACTCCATTCAGTCATTAATCTTTCCAGAAAGATCTGATAAAATTTCAACAGGGACCATGTATGAAAGATTGTTGAGTGTATTTGTATGTATATACAAATATATTTGTATGTATATACAAATATATTTGTAATGCAGGACTCCCACAGCCTCAATAAAGTTAATAAACATTTTCATGAAAGTGCAAACCATAAACTTTGTCCCACTCATACAAGGATTTCACCTTTTTGACTTCAAAGCAATTTTTCTTAGAAAGTAACTGAAATAGTCAAACATGGAGCTGGGAAAACCATCTTTTTAGCATTTTTCTTCTTATTAATATTAAAAAACATTTTTTTGTTTCTTTTATCAAGAAAAATATTTAAACAAGAATTCACTATTATACTTGTAGACACTAATTTGTACGTTGTTTATTTGACATTTTCCACACGGCTTTTGAACTTTGTGGACTTTCTTGAAAAAGTTAAATAAAGCTCGACTTTTTTCCGACAGCAATAAAGTCAACAAAGTCATGCGAGGAAAACGGTTTATTAACTTCGTGGACAGCTTTATTAACTTTATTGACTCTGTGGGAGCCCCGCATAATCAGTAATTTCCAAATCATATGATTTTACTTGAAAATGCATAATTCAAGTTTTATTTCAGAAGCATGGTCTGCCCGTTAATTCAAGTTACTCTGTGGCTCCGCATCATTCAGGTGTCTACCCCGTTCACCAGTCCCTATATCAGCTGTGGAAAAAGGTTTGGAATATTAAAGCAACGAGTACTGAAGAATATCCGCATTTAAGACCTGCTCGTTTAAGAAGAGGTTTTGTTCATGAAGGTATAATGGTGAGTGATATTCACAAGAATTACCTATATCTTTATGTATGTGTCTCGCCAATTTAGGCTTAAGAGAAATTGACCTATAGTTATTTGTATATTTCCCAAGAACCATCCCTCCCAAACAAATATTAGTTTAAGCTTCTTTTTAAAAAGCTTGGAAAAATCAGTAATTTAACAAATTTTATTGAAAAAATTTATTTTTAAAATTTTGACCTTGAAAAGATCGCTGTGACCCAATTTAGAATTAATACTGAAAATTGTTGCTCTTATTTTACGAACAAGCAATATATTTAAAGAAGAAAAATATAAAAAAGAGAAAAAACCAAATAAGATTAAAGGGTTCTTTGAGGTTGTTTACACTGCACAGCACTCTCTTTAGTAAGTACTGATTGAGATTTAAAATGTTAGTAGCCACTTAGAGTCATTAAAGAGAATCTGCATGTAGGGCATACTGGTTTTAGAGGAGGTATACTCCTGAGGGTTCCGGAATTCTTGAGATTATAATGGTAAGTGACTGTTCCGGCTATTTTGTGTATTTGGTTTCTCTTGAACTTGGCTTAAATGAAATATACGTTAGTTGTAGACTCCTTCTCTCGTTGTAAAGGAAGCTTATAATACTTTAAAATAATCAGGAAAAATCAATCAGTATTACGGTACCGAGATATACTGAAAAAAGAAGAAAATGTTGAAGTGGAGCTTGCAACGAGCGATGACTCAAAGGTCTAAGCTATAGTATTTGGGTTACCAATAAGTAGTATGTTTTCTAAAACAAATAAAAGCCAAATATGGAAAAATATTTGATGGGCGGGGGAGGAGGGGGCGATGCTTTCTTTGACCGTCTGAAAGAGGAGGAAGGAACATCATTATATCAGTGTTATCGTCACTTTCTTGAATGTAACTAATCTTCCAGGGGAAATGCATGATGAATATTTTGATCTAAATAAGCTTTCATTATGCAAATTATTTGATAAAGTGAACTTAATTAAATTCTGGTGTTCCTTTTCTGCTAGGTGGTGGAAATCATTTAAAATCCTGGATAATCTTTTGGATTATGGAATTGGTTTTGAACAAGATTATTTTGAAAGCAAATGCAGCAACTAGAGGCCCTGAGGTACAATTTTGTAAAAACTCATTATCATTCTTCCAAAAAAGCTTTTAAATTAAACTCTACGATCTCTAGTCTAGACTTTGTCTTGATTAGGTACACTCTCTCACAATTATGCTTCATTAAGTTTTTTTTTTTTGCTACTCACATGGGTTTACAAATAAATTTATAAAATTGAGTGCACACTAAGGAATATAAAAAGGTAGGGGGCGATTCCTTTCACCACTTACCATTACCCTATCCACGATTCTAATTTGACAGGAGATGGGATTTTTCATTTATTAAAAATCTGTTGAAAATTTCCGTACACCAGGACACACACAGTCCAGCGGCACGTCTCTGACTTATGACATATTGTCGTCGTTTTCTTTATTTTGTTGCTTTAACCTAATATAAACCTAATATTCTTAATTTAACAAAATATTCTTTTAATTAACCTTAATAACTTAAATATTCTTTTTATATTCTTTATTCTTTATTCTTTTTATATTCTTTTTACATTCTTTTTATATTCTTTTAATATTCTTTTAATAACTTAATTAATTTAACCTAATATTCTTTTGTATAGGTGCTATGTACGTTCAAATTCAAAATTTCCAGTTATTAATCACGATCTACTATACTCGATCTACGATCTATACACGATCTACGATAATCACGATAGTCACTATACAAAGTGTTCAGTCTAAAGTTTGACAAGCCAGCATCTAAGAAACCATCATCATGTCAATCCTTCTATTATCTAAAAAAATAATAAGTATATGTTTTCTCCCTGTAGACAGTAATTCTTGCTAAAAGGGTTGAGTTGAAAGCATTTTAGGTCATATGCAATGTTTAATAAAAGGAGCCTTGTCAACTTTCGCAGTTGCTTCTCAAAGGGGTGCTCCTCATGATCACCTCAAAGGGGTGATCCTGTTGCTCCTCAAAGGGGTGGTGTCCCCATCTCTAAAGTTTGTACAATTTTGCTTAAGTTTTGTTCACATAAAACCTTGCCTCGGATATTATGTCAATTTGATGTAAATCTGTTTTTATTTGGTATGTTGAAGCGTGCGTTCATAATATTCAGATGCATATTCACTTAAATTTTGAATTCCTGAGTCTATCATCTTTCTTCTTTTTTTCAAGCCTCGAAGTTACCGCCATTCTTCACTTTTTCTTTTCTTTATTCTTTTTTTCAAGCCTCGAAGTTACCGCCATTCTTCAATTTTTCTTTTATTTCTTCTTTGTTTTCAAGCCTCGAAGTTACCAGTTTTTCTTTTCTTTATTCTTTTTTTCAAGACTAGAAGTTACCGCCATTCTTCACTTTTTCTTTTCTTTCTCCTTTTTTTAAAGACTCGAATTTGCCAGTTTTTCTTTTCTTTATTCTTTTTTTAAATCCTCGAAGTTACCGCCATTCTTCACTTTTTGTTTTCTATCTACTTTGTTTTCAAGCCTCGAAGTTACCAGTTTTTCTTTTCTTTATTCTTTTTTTCAATCCTCGAATTTACCGCAATTCTTCACTTTTTCTTTTCTTTCTTCTTTTTTTCAAGCCTCGAAGTTGCCAGTTTTTCTTTTCTTTCTTCTTTTTTTCAAGCCTCTAAGTTACCGCCATTCTTCACTTTTTCTTTTCTTTATCCTTTGTTTTCCAGACTCGAAGTTACCAGTTTTTGTTTTCTTTCTTATTTTTTTCAAGACTCGAAGTTACCGCCATTCTTCACTTTTTCTTTTATTTCTTATTTTTTTCAAGCATCGAATTTACCGCCATTATTAAATTTTTCTTTTCTTTCTCATTTGTTTACAAGCCTCGAATTTAACAGTTTTTCTTTTGTTTATTATTTTTTTCAAGCCTCGAAGTTACCGCCATTCTTCACTTTTTCTTTTCTTTCTTCTTTTTTTCAATCCTCGAAGTTGCCAGTTTTTCTTTTCTTTCTTCTTTTTTTCAAGCCTCGAAGTTACCGCCATTCTTGAATTTTTGTTTTATTTCTCCTTTTTTTTCAAGCCTCTAAGTTACTAGTTTTTCTTTTATTTCTTCTTTTTTTCAAGACTCGAAGTTACCGCCATTCTTCACTTTTTATTTTTTTTATTATTTTTTTACAGCCTCGAATTTTACATTTTTTATTTTCTTTATTATTTTTTTAAAGCCTCGAAGTTACCGCCATTCTTAACTTTTTCTTTTATTTCTAATTTTTAAAAGCCTCGAAGTTACCAGTTTTTCTTTTCTTTATTCTTTTTTTCAAGCCTCGAAGTTACCGCCATTCTTCACTTTTTCTTTTCTTTCTCCTTTTTTTCAAGCCTCGAAGTTACCATTTTTCTTTTCTTTCTTCTTTTTTTCAAGCCTCGAAGTAACCAGTTTTTCTTTTCTTTCTTCTTTTTTTCAAGCCTCGAAGTTACTGCCATTCTTCGCTTTTTCTTTTCTTTCTTCTTTTTTTCAAGCCTCGAAGTTACCTCCATTCTTCACTTTTTCTTTTATTTCTTCTTTTTTTCAAGCCTCGAAGTTACCGCCATTCTTCAGTTTTTCTTTCTTTATGGATTTTGGGGTTTTGAATTGGGGTTTAAATATCATTTTTGTTATCCAACATGAGCAGTCCATGGCGCCTTTCTCCAGACTTTTATATCTATTTCCGAATAAAAACTAATCTTATCTTAGAATTTTTCATAGGACCCTTCTAAAAAAAGATCTTTTTACAAAAGCTACTTTGTTTTTTTTGTGTAGTTGCGAAATATGTCGTATTTTATTAAGGTTACATTTTAAATTTTGAAGTTTGTCCTCTGTAGCTACTGAACGAGATGCTGTCCCCTAAAAGTCTGCTGTCTTTTCCCCTAGAATAGAGTAAATAAATTTTGAAAATAATTTATTTGATTCAGTGCGTGATTTTTTAGATATTGACGTATCATACTTTACGCTGGGTACTTTGCATACACGACAATTACGTTTATATCTTATTTAAGTTTTGGTATTTCTAGTGGGGATGGGGGCAGTGATCAAGGCAAACGATCAGCTCGGGTATGGTTTTGGTCCTCAGGACCTTTAGATATCGTTGGCGGAAGATTGATACTTTCAAATAGACGCTGAGTAGCTTAATAGACAGCATGTGAAGGTTAATAGACAGCATATAGCTATGACTATCTTATTGATCTCTTTTTATTCTCCTTTGTCTGCTTCATTTTTTAACTTGTTGTGGGATAAACTTTATTAACATTTGAAATCAAGCGTCGACTCGACAGCACAGGTTTTTCATACATTTCGAATAAAGATGCAGGTCTTGGTGCTACATCGCCTCCTTAAATTGTAGCTGGATGACGAACGGATACAGAAGCTGCATAATGATCTGAACAAATCCGCTAACCTTCACATATTCAAGAGAACTTTCGGTACAGGACTTTAAATTAACTTTCATTAATTAACTTTAAATTAAACCTTCGCAATCAAAACAAGGTCGTAGGAAAATCTTGAAGAAAAGGAAAAGACAAACTACAACGAGGATAATTTGTAGTGATAAATAGGAGTTCAATTAGGGATAAAATCCTTTTAATAGACAGTGATGACGATAACAGTTATAGAAATTACAAAAAAATACCAGATATTTCGGTCACATATGCAGTGACCGTCATCAGTAATAAAAGTAAACTAAAACGATTTAAAACAATAGTTTATAAACAAAATCAAATAAAACTACCTATTGTTTAATTCTCTAATTCTTTTCAAAGCAAAGGCGGAAGCTATGTGACCGAAATATCTGGTATTTTTTGTGAATTTCTATAACTGTTATCGTCATCACTGTCTATTAAAAGGATTTTATCCCTATTTGAACTTTTGTTTATCGTCATGGAAAGGTAGTGTGGTCTCCGAAATTATCTAATTTCTTGTGTGATTAACAAAAGCAATATTATTACGAAAGCAAAATTATCCAGTGATAATTTTCGTGAATAATGAAAACAAAGCAGACATTTCGGTAAAAATTTCTGCTAAGCTGTCAGGTGACAGAGAATTTATTTATTTGGATAGGAAGGATGAGGTACATAGGTGGAGTAGGGCTTAGGATGGACAAGGAAACTTCTAAGTCTTGCTTAGGGTGGGGAGGCGTTTATAGTGGAATTCAAGTCACTCATTGTATGAGCAAAAAGTTAAAGATATCAGTCATAGTGGTATATGCCCGTGTAGAACGGACGGATATGGTAGTGACTCAGATGAAATTTAAATACAGCTACAGGAACAAATAGACTGGATCTCAGGTAGAAATATGGTATTTTCATTGCGGGATTTTAATGCCCGGGTTGGAGATACATGGTATCGTAGCCTAGGTAAATTTGGTATAGGAAAGGAAAATAGCAATGAATATAGACGGCTGCAATTTTTTAGGTATAACAATCTAGTTAGGACCAATACGGTATTTGTTTTTAAAATGGCCAATAAGGTAATATTATACTCATATGATGTTAAGACGGCCAACATGTTGAATATGCCATTATAAATTGAAGACCGGCAGGGTTGATACAAGAGACTAGGATGTATAGGCTTGCTTTTATTAATATTAAAGGTAATGATCACCATTTAGTATGTTTAGGATTAATCTAAAGCCAAAATTTTGGAAGGATAACTACCTTCCGTGAAGTTGTGACACTGGTAGACTCAAGGATGAGAATTTGAGAGGAATTTTTCAGGGATAGTTGAATATAGAACTGGGGAGTTTAAAATTTGACAGTGCACAAATTGGATGGAATCGTTTTAGGAAAATGGTTTGCAAAGTAGCAGAACGTGTGAAAGAAAACGCAGCTAGGAATATTAGCGAAAACGCTTTAGGCTTGGTAGCAAATAGGAGTGGTTCTTACAAGTTTTTGAGCGATGAAAGTATTTAGAATATTGGAAGCTACAGCATGACAGTGGTTAAATATGGTTCTCAAGCATTGGCGCTCCGAAAAACGGAGGAAGATTTGCTAGATGTGTTCCAGATAAATTGTCTACGAATTGTTTTTGGCCCTCGGCTGACTGACCGTATTTCCAATAGTAGGCTGTATGAAAAGTGTGGTAAACAATAAGTAGAACAACAGGGAAATTTTTATAAAAGACAGTGGAACGCAACTTTTAAATTAATATTTTAACGCTTTATCCAAGGGCTATCTTCAGAAAAGCAAACGAAGAGAATAAAAAACGGTGTAAAAGAAGCTTACATTAAATTAGATCAATAAAGCTAAAAGGAGTTTTTTTTATAAAAAAAATCTTCTAAAAACAGCCCTAATATCATTACTTCAAGGAAGTTCAACCAGGAACTTCCTATCAACCAGGAATTTTCGCTATTTGCGAAAAGTGTGGTTAAATCCAGCTTTCTAGGTTTATAATGAGAAAAAGGTCGAGATGGCTAGGGCACGTTCTGCAGATGAAGGATGACGGATAGCCAAAGATTGTCCTTTTCGGCCAACAGTCTAGGGTTAATTGGAAAGCAGATCGTCCACGGTTGGGGTGGGAGGATGTCGTAAAGAAAGAATTAAGTGAAATGGGAACTTCCTGGGAGGGTGTAAAGAGGGGGGGGGAGGGCTTTGAATAAATTAGAATGGAAAAGGAGTGTGCGCATCTATGTTGGCCTCAGTTGTTAGTATATACTTGGCCTCAGTAGTTGTTAGTGGTGAGTTGTTAGTATATATATATATATATATATATATATATATATATATATATATATATGCATATATATACTATATATATATATATATATATATATATATATATATATATATATATATATATATATATATATATATATATATATATATATATATATATATATATATATATATATATATATATTACTCAGTCGTTTAGGGAATAGGTAGTATCATTATATAATTAGGGGTTATTAACATCTGATTAGAGGGTAATATCTAGTTTGAGGTGGATTTGAGGTCTTTGGAGGTTAAATGGGGAAAATTCCTATGTTTGACTTCTTCTGGGCATCACCTACTGTTTTTGTTTTCCCCTCCAAAAGTGCTAACTATACCTGCACACAGAGAAGACAGGACAATATCATCCCGGATCCTCTCCATTATACCTTGATTCCAACGCCTTTAGCACCATTGATTCCATTTGCAAATGCTCCTTATTGAAGTCTATACTAAACCCTGCCTGGCGCTCTAACTTTGCATTCACAATGTACTATAATAAAGGTTATGAGAATTTTGGATTTTAGTCTTGTCGTGTTAGAAAAAATTAATTGACTGCCAATTTAAGAAAAATTCTCTTGTCTATTGTTTTCTAGTAAATTTGAAAGTTACGCATTGATTCATTGATCAGATTTGCATGATTAAATGGTTGGATTGCTTTTTATCGATTGCTTCTATTTTCTCTCTGATTAAAGATTCTTTCCCCGTCTCTTTCCATTAACTAACTAGATTTGTATTCAGCGCTCTATTACTTTTCTGATCCCAGGTATCTTTCCATCTTTAGCGAGAGACTAAATAACATTTTTTTTTTACAATTTTTTATGACTTTTGACCCAACGGTATCAATAAAACATGCATTAGATAATAGAAAAAATGTCATTTCTGAGCTTAAAAAATTTATCGAAGTAATCAAAGAAAATTCGGAAAATTGCATAAAGTTAGTTGACATTCCAAATTCAAACGATTATATATTTGTGTTTATTCTTTCACTTACCATCATTGGCTAGGGTTGACATGACACTCGTATATTTAAAAAAAACATTAATCAACCCTATCAGAATTTGTTCATTAAATTTGTTTATGGATGATTTATGGAAGATATGTTGGTTAATTATGAACTTTTTAGAACTATTAGTTGTTTTACAATCTTGTTACTCTTTTTTACTTTATTTATCGTCCGTGGAATATTAGTTGTAGCGTAGGCTGTGTTACAGCTCTTTCTTTCTCTTCCACTTTTTCCTCCATTATTCTTACGTATCTTGTTCATTTTTGCCAATATCTGCTGTTATAATCCGGAATGTTTCCTTGTTTTTATGAGGAAAAGTAAGAAAAAAAAAGGCCATATCCGTTCTGTTAAAATAAATTATTCTAAATTCTGAAATAACTGGATAAAATCACTAAATGAGCTTTCTCATTCTACTTGGTTTTGATCGCTTTCTGCTTTCTTTTATGGTAATTTTGATTCCTTTTTAGGTTTTGCCACGTCAGACATGTGGCCTGTATACACACACAATATTCTTGGATCAGTATCCTGGTGGGAAGGGAGTTTTGCTTGATAGCATTCAGGGTGGTGAACTCTTTACGACTATTCTATATAATAGGGTAAGTTTTTTTCTTGCCTTTGGCTCGCCGTTCGCCTTCGTGACTATCTCTATAATAAACAATGACCAAAATCAAGACTTGAAGGGAAAGTCTATCCAAGAAGATTATAAATTTTATAAAGACTACAAATCGTCATAAGGACTCCTCCCACTTATAAGGACTCCTCCCACTAAATATGCATCTGTGCTCCAAATGCATAACTCTTGTGAATATTAAACTTGATCTGAATAATAACTGAACCACCAAGTCTTATATTGAAGAAAAAACTATTGCTTATATAAACTGTAAAACCAGCTATCACTCTGTTTTTATGAATATGTCGGTTATCGACAGTAGGATGTAGAGGGATTCTTTAATCAGGCTCTTTGGAATGAAAGTCGTTGCTTTTTCAGGATGATAGAGCCTGGACAGTAGGCTAACAACCGAACATCCTGCCGGTCTCGGTTTTTAGTATTTAGGATGGTGAACTGTTTTAGGCCATACTAGTAATCTTCAAAACATCCTTTTCTTCAAGAAGAAATGGATATTTTACAGTGAAAAAAAGCTCCGTATGAAAATGGCGAGGAAACGAAGGTTACCGCAATAAAAAGATAAATAAAACATGTACGAAACTTTTTAGTACTGAGAACACAATTTTAAACGCAGGTGTTGTGTCTAATATGCAGACATTGGAATGCCTGAGTAAAACAAACGTAATAGATTAAGAAAGATTTACCGATCAGTTTTTGACTACTCTAATATTAAGTACTTTTTTTTTTGTAAATAAAAATTTGAAAGCTGAACTACTGTGGATGTGAGATATGGCAGTGTTTCTCTAAATGCTGTATGTACATGAATTACAATCCTTAAAAGTAATAAAATTAATTACTTCTTTCTTGAATTAATTTTCCCCCACTGTACGAAAAAAAAATATTTAGTTAAAGCACTCAATTACTTTTGTTTTGTGCAGTTGTACTTTTTTTCTGCGTGGCTACCAGGTTAATTCAATATGTAAGCTATGCGGATCTTCCCGGTATGTCCTTATAGCGTCCTTAGGACTATTCTAATGCTAATATATACCCTATTTTTAATAAAGAGATGAAAGATATGATAAAAATGACGGTAGAATTTCAATATTCGATACAGCTGGAAAGATTTTCACTTTATTTGTAGTAAACCGATGTAGAAAGAGGGAAAGCAATGAAGAAGAAAGAACCAGGCTGGTTTTTACTCTGGAATGAGTTGTGTAGATCATATCTTTACCCTGCTTCTTCTTCTTCACCAACGTATCATGCTCGGACTGGAGAACTTCGCATCTTTCTAGATTTTTTCGATGCATTTGATTTAATATTTAAAAACCTTTCTTCCGGTAAGTAAGGTTTGAAGACGGTTGTTAATCAAAAGTTGCCAATCTACTAAGGTCGACGAAATGCTCCAGGACTAGTACATTCTTTGGATAGGGAACGGAGCTGGAGGTCCTTATACCCGAAATTTAGAGATGGAGTTTGTCTTCCGGCATATATAGCTCCATTGTGTCTGGAGCTGCAAATGAGCACCTTCTCTTATTGCTTTTCTTAAAGTTTAAAGTATGTATAATAGACCAGTATTTTTCGTTGTTGTTTTTTTTTCAGTAAATCGTAACATTTTTGTCAGTTTTAACAGTTGGTTTTTCTTCTTTTTTTTTCAGATAAGTGTATTTATGACACACATGACGAACTATGCACATGACCGCCTTGCATTGTATACGTTTGAATCCGTTATTAACTTTATTCAATGTTGGACCAATCTTCAGCTGAGTACAATGCCTGCTCTTTCATTAGCCAAGAAGTATTTTGACCTATACACAGAAGAAAGGGAGCCTGTCTGGGGGGTAAGCCTTCTCTGCCATAAGTCTGAAAAGAGTTGTTTGTAGCTTTTCCTCGAATTATGGTGCATTTTATTGTCAAAATAAATTCTTCATAAACTAGGCCGTTTCAATGTAACCAATTCGTAACTGATACTGTTCTCAATGTAGTTATTAATAGTTTATTGTTCTAAATTTCTGCGAGGAAGGACAACAATATTGTTGCTGGTGCTGTAAATATGTTATCGTGAATTTTCACATTAGCCTTGCTATGTTTCAAATATACATCTCTGTTTTTAATCCGTATAATTCTTATTTTTTTAATTTTTTCTTCCTATTAATAAGGACAAATAGATGGAAATAAAAAAAAAGGGCAATGGATTAATAAACAATTATTTGTGACGACTAGTCGGAAAATCCTGCATTCAAATATACTAGAACTCAATCTTTATAGTCGGACAAATAGGCCCCCTTCCCCCTGCCCATAAAAACAAATATTTTCTGGACCAGATGATTTGTATAGTACAGTTGAAATCAGTAGTGTCTATCTCCCTTGTTGTCCCTTTTATTACATTAATCAATTTGGGATTATCGCGGATCATGTATTTATTACCTTCAAGACAAATAGAAATCACACGTTCCCATTGTAGTCAGGGCAGGGGCGGATCCAGGAGTTTTTTAGGGGGGGGGGGGGTAAAGTAGGTTGATCTGATAAACTTGCGTTAGGAGCAAGTTTAATTAACGTAAGCTTGCGTTAATTAAGTAAATCACACTACTTTAGACTACGTTAGGGGGGCGCGTGCCCCCTCGCCCCTCCCCCCTGGTTCCGCCACTGAGCCAGGTAAGCATTAGATTTTGAAGGATTATAAAACCTGAAAAATTTTGAAGGTGAACGGGAATTTATTTTTCTATAATAAGGCACGTGATCCGAATTCTGTCATTCCAAATCCAATGGACATGATGGATCAGTCTGCCGAAAACAAAAAATTGTACTTATAAGACTCATTTAGTGTGTTTCTAGTCCTCTGCTTTGTTTGAATATTGTTAGTGTCATACGTGTCCATTGAGCTTAGGTATTCTTAAGCTAGACAAGGATTCTTTGCAGGTTTTTGATTTATTTCCTAAGTTGAATGGTATATATCCATGGTATCCTTGCCATCTTATTCTTTGCTACTTGTCTCTTCGGAAATTCAATTCTGGAATTCAACTTTGTAGTAAGACACAATTAGCTTTCGACTCAGTATATTGGCTTTGTAATAGATCCGTTTTTAAGGATTTTTTAGTTCCTGACTTTTTGTGCTAACTTGATATGCCTTTCAATTTCAATAATGCTAAGTCATGTTTGCATTTAATGAGCTCTCTGTCAGGTCAAATAGCCACATTTATTCTATTTGCAAAATTTAGCTTAAAATAGTTTTAGAAATTTAATGGCAAGTCAGAGATTTGGGACAGGACTTTTGTAGTTTGACTAATTCACGGGAGCGGAAAGGGGGCTAGGAATTAGAATTGCCAGTGTATAATTTTAATGTATTATACTTATTCTATTATTTTTTAAATTGAGACATATGATGGCGTAGTTATGGATCCAAGACTTATTTTCGTTTGACTGATTCATTGGGGGGGGGGGGGGGCTAGGATTGTAATTTTTTAAAGGCTTTAAATTACATATTTGTGGAATTGTAAATATAAACTTTATGAATTTTAAACCCACCCAGGGAAACGGAGAACCCTTCCACCCCTTCCTTATAAATCTTGTTTAATAGAAACATACCCTAAAGAATTATTTCGATAAAAGAGTCTAAAATGGCTTCTAAGACCAAAATACCGTAACATGATTAATTAACCTGATATAAAATAATTCTTCAAACTGAGTCAATATCTTATCTGAACACTAATACAATATCTAGAATCCAAGAGCTAAAAATGTTTCCTATTCGGGGGGGGGGGGTGTCAGATAAAAATTGTATACAGTTAGGAGAGAGAAAAGAGTGCCTCTGCCTCTTTTTACTCCGTATTATAGACATTACTGAACACAGTGAACACTATAGTGTTCAAGTGCCTATGGCTCTGTACGCAACTTATACGGGAAAATCTATGTTTCCTTGCTTTTATTTTTCAGAATCCCTGTGACGACCCAAGACATATGAAAATTTGGTCGCAGTACAAGACATGTCATCAGCTTCCTCGGTTTTTGGTGATTGGCCCTCAGAAAACGGGCACCACTGCCCTTTATTCCTTTCTTTCCATGCATCCTGCTATTAAATCTAATTTTCACAGTAACGAAACATTTGAAGAAATTCAGTTCTTCAACGGAAAAAATTATTACAAAGGAATTGATTGGTGAGCTGCATTTTAATAATATGTTTTAAAAGTATGTTGTCTTAGCTAACATGAAGTGTAATTAATACAATTTTTCAAGCGATAAAACCGATAAATATCATATAGTCGTATCGATAACATAAGAATAGGATTTAAAGTAATATCGACAAATAAATAAAAAAGAAGCCGCAAATGAAATGCACAAGAATGGTCTGTGAGTTTGTTAAATACATTTAAAAACAGATATTATGGTAATTTGAAACTTTAAATGTGTAACTCTTAGGTTCAATGATTCTTCATGATGCTTTCTTCTTTCTGTCAGTTTTCTAACCATGACGATCCTACCCGCATATTGAAATGCTATGTTTAAATCTTACAGCTTAGTTTCTGGTGTTGAACCAGTCCCGATTGGAGGGGGGGGGGCAAACAGGTCGGTTGCCCTGGGTGCCGCAGCTTGGGGGTGGGGCTGGGGGATTGCCCACTTTGATCGATTCATTATTGACAATTTTGATATCCCTACATAGCTGCCCAAATCACATTATTTTTGGTCCTGAAAATGAAGAAATAACTGTCAAAGAAAGGAATGGAGCTGCTCTTTTTCACAAGGCACTGGAGCCGAAAACCCCCAAAAATTTGAAGTATTAGGGTATAGTCTTTGCTCCGAGTTAAGGTTTTGGGATTGGAGTTGAACTCGGTGGTAACAAATAGCCTTCAACTTTCAGTAACTTTCCACTAGTTTTTACTTGGTAACAATGAAATACCAATCTAGGTAGATTTCCCACTCTACAGCATCCCTGCACAAGCTATGTTATTCTGGCAACCGGCACTGGTCACGTAATCCTAGTATTATTTAAGATGTACTAGTAAGATGTTGGTACCTAAGTTTTGGTAGTCAATGTCGGACCTTCGGGGAGATAAATTCTATTAAAAATATTAAGGATCCGATTTTTCTCAGGTGGGGAGAATTGGAGTCGAAAATGATTAAAACTCTTAGAGTTACAATCTGCAATTATTATTTACTGACTTAAAAGCTCTGGCTATAGGTCAGAAAGCCAAGCTTTTTGTCTATAATTCATTGTACCAATTAAAATAACTGAGATGACGAATCAAAACTTCTGCTAAGCGTTTGATCAAAAAAGAAAACGCTTGAACTGTTGCCATTTTTTTTTTTTTTTTGTACAGTAAAACATTTCAGATATCTTAGCCAATAAATTTCCGGTAGTTATGAAGCTTTTTCCAGTTGAAATTGCCAGAAGGAAAATAATACTCTATTCTATACAACCATAGTTTCCAGACAATAAAGACAATAGCTTTATTGTTAAATTAGCTGGTGTAAAAAAATGGAAAGTCTAATACTCCTTCGAAACACTCCTTATGCGGATTTTATCGGTAACACTTTGACAATTTAATGGTGAACTTTTAAAGTCATATAGGATTATCGTTTTGCCAGTGAACGTTCTAACAAGAGTAAAAACCTCTGCTCTATTTAGAGTCTGAATCATTAGACTACTTGAAAATTTTGCACCGAACTCATTATCGTTAATCTAATTGCAGATTTCTAAACTTACATTGAATTGTTTTTGCCATTAAATGTTCCATCATGCGAAAACCCTTGTGCTTTGAATTTCGCATGCGAAAATATTCCGAAAACCCAGCAAACCCTGTTTACTGGCAAACGTTTCACTGATTAGTTTGAGCTTAATGAAATACCCTTTCTGATCAAAAAAAAAAACTTCAACCCACTCAAGAAAAAAAAAACTTAAGTGTTACATAAACTTGTTTGTATAACAATTGTCTATGGTGAAATGTGATGGAATTTCTTTGCTGAAGTTGACTTATTGGTCCTCATTACTCACAAAATTTGCACTTAATGATAATTTTTTTTTCTTGCATGATATTGACGCGAAAAACTGCATAATGGCTCTCTCAGAATAACAAATAATTTGTGTGGAATAATACTGTTTTTTCTAATGGCTATTTCATCTTTACTGTTAACAATTTTCATTAGAACTAATATAGGCACTTGACATGGGTAGTCTCTAGGGTAGTCTAAATATGGAAGGTGTTGAAGTTGGTGTTTCTTGGGGTTGGTGGTTGCTGTGAAACTTTATGAGAATATCGACTTTGATGAGAAACTTGGAGAGAGGAGAAAGTTGGTGAAGTTGTATGTGAAGTTTTGTTGAAATTGGTGTTGAAGTTGAGCACGCAGTGCTGAAGTTTACAAGAAGGAAGAATATGAATCGACCTTGTGGTATGATAAAATTGAAGGTTTCTTGTAGCCATTCGTAATTTTGTGTATTGATCTTGAGACATGGAGGAGTCTATAGCGTTGTGGGTTTCTAATAGATGGCTGACAGTAACAAAGATTTATAATAGATGGCTGGGTACCAGGTTTCCTTGTGTTTCTTTCTTATTTTTCTCTATTATTGTGAAGTTTCCTGGCTGGATCTACCATTCTTTCCATCTGTATTTTTTGCAGTTTACCAGCTCGTGTATTGCAAAGATTTATGTATAGTATTTGGTTCGTGAAATTAACCAAAGGTTTGTATTCGGTTAAAAAATTCGAAATTTTGCACGATTTTTCTTCATTAATAGAGCAGTCAGATTGGTAAATAAATTGACCACTAAGTAATAAAATGTAGCCAAATCCAAATGCTCATAACAGAACATCTTTTCTTTGTTTTTAGCAATTATTTATCAGAGCCGGTTATTTCTGCAAAATATCGAATGTGTTTATTTTGAAGGTGATTCAGGATTAGGAAAAGCGTCTATTACTTTTGCTATATGATATAGTCAAAATTAATAAAAATAAAAGATTTATCTACGTTCGCTAGTTTGATAATACTCCCAATTGAAAGGGGGGTAACTTAAATGTATTTTATCGTGAACAAAGAGAAGATTTGGAACTTTCTATGAGCTATTAAAGTTGCTGACTTAGGCCTCTTCTGAGTGCCTCTTGATAAACGTAGCAAAAAAAGAGATGTCAGTTGTATTTAAATTTTTGCGGGTTTGGGATGCTCATTGTGCTGTACCAACTTAATCTTACTACCCTGTTTTCGTATGAGATGTTAGAAGGCAGTGGCTTTCTTAAAGCATTCCCTTGTGATCTGTTTCTTGTTATAGCTGCATGGTATTCCGTTAAATTTATGCATAATGCCATCCATATTATTTATTCCCTGGGTATCTTTATACCCTCTATTCATGGGTTGTTTCTGAATTGGTCCTAGTTTTACTCATTTTTATACCGGCTTGGGGATAACTTTGGTAGCAATATTCTTGAATTTTCAAATAGCTGTTTCATAGCTCTTGCGACTTCGAAGCTCTGCCTAATTTTTGTTCAATCTCTGAGTGGTGATGTTTTATAATGAAAATGTTTTAATGCAAAAAAAAAACTTTAAATACTTTTTTCAAAACTCAAATAAGGTCTGAATGCATAACAGAAATAATGTTTTTACTTCACAGTCCTAAAACACAACCTTAGGATTTCGGACATCTTTTTTCGCATAAGCATCACTTAATTTTAACGATATAAGGTAAAACAATGATTTTAGAGGCTCTTTTAATGAAAATTGACCTGTTTTTAGTCAAAATATGTGGAAAACTTGATAGCAACATTATAGGTGATCAGAGGTAACGTCTACAGTTTAGCTAAGCATTGCAATGGTTTTAACAAGAATCTTTGACACGATATTTACCAATATTTTATACCTTAATTTCCTAATAACATTTGAATCCATTTTAAAAATACAAGTGTAGATTACATAAATAAAATACAAGGTTAAAAAGTTAGTTATTAAAAAGAGAAAGACAGAAAAAGAATGTCCCTCTCTAACTGTTAAGGCACCTAAAAGATTTCACTAATACTAGATTTAGCTAGCGCTAATTTGACCCAATCAGATTTTTGTAGGATCTTCTGATTGGCTAACAAATTCTACGGAAAATATCGATCGGCTCAAATAAGCACGAGCTAAATTTCAGTATTAGTCAAATAGCGACGAAGACCACACTGCCTTTCCATCATAAACAATAAGTAGAACAACAGGGAAACAGGTCCTGGTTGAACTTCCTTGAAGTAATGAGTTTTAATAATGATTTCAGTTTTAATATTGTTTTTTATTCTCTTCGTTTGTTTTGCTGAGGACGGCCCTTGGATATAGGGTCGAAATATTCATTTAAAGTTGCGTTCCACTGTCTTATATAAAATAAAAAAAAATAATAAAATACAAATTCCTACTTATTGTTTAGTATTAGTCAAATCTCATTGTGAATGAGCCCTTTGCTTTTGGAAACGACTACACACCTTAATATTAAGGAGAATCCTTGCGTAATATTATTGGCTGAATTAAAGATAAACAATGTATTTTCCGGGTGTAAATGTAAAGAATAGTTATAAGAATATCCATGTCTATTTTACCCTTTACTTTGCAAAAAGAATATATAGTTTTTGTGTTTTCAGTAAAAGTGTCATTTTTGTATAGTTGCATTTGTTTTATAGATATATGTTGCATAGGCTGTGAAGTATTAATTTTTTGTCATAAAACTTGTAGAATAAACTTGCATATCGCTATTCTTAGTATCTTGAGAGAAGATAGAGTGAAGAAACACAAAACTTGTTCCTATACATGAGGTTGAAACCGTTTCATGGTTACATTATGTTGGGAGCGTGTAACCGGAAAAACTATTGCAATTCTTGGGTCGTTCAATTGTTAGCTAACAGTAATAATTATCCATTTGTTGTTAGCCCGTGCAAACGCAAGTTTTTGATAACACTCTCAGAAACGTTTTAAGCGGGAGAGAAATGTTGAAAAAATTGAAGATTGGGAACAAAAAATTTAGCATAGGTTACTAGGCCTCCTGTCTCTTAAGGTATTTGTAGAAGAAAAGGGGGAATTGAAAGGGAATAGTTAACATTACGTCGATGGCGATTTCAGTAATGCACTTCTAATTTTGATTTGGCGTCAAGTCATATTTGAGGGGTTTCAGGATTGTTTTGAAGTTGTCACGTAAAGATTATTGTTCTGTTGAATACATATAATAGTTGCTACTCCTGAAATACCGTATTTGGGAATTTTTCCCTTTTTTAACTGGACAGTTTCCTAGCCTTTTTCAATGTGAAAATGACATCAATGTGTGCCATTTTTCCTGCTGTAGGGTACTTTACCCTGGTACTACCAAGACAAATCAATGAAAAGCACAAAATATGAGCACATACTTTTCAAATAAGCCGTTGACCATCTCTGTATGCTCTTCGTATAACCTGCCAGCCGTGGTGGAAAAAGGAAGATATAACTTCTGCACATGCCAAAAATCAATTTTCCCAGTTTTTCAATTTGGTGGGCTGTAAATCTCTAGTAAACAGTTTTCACCGTTGGCAATTTCAATGATGTACTTTTATTTCGATTTGAGGTCGTTCTCGTGGGGTTTCATACTCTTTTAGAAATTCCGAATAATTTGTTTTCGTAATTACAAATTAGGGCTGTATTTAATCTAAATAGTAGTTTGTCTTTTTGAATCAGCGTCATTTGAGAGATGATTTTCGCTAGATAATTTCTTCAGGAACGTGTTTTTCAACATTCGGTTACTATCTGTGGTTTGTTTTTTACTAGGTTGCAGCTAAATCTGCAAACATGGCCTTAACTTTCCGTAATTTTACCTTATTGGGATATGATTATGTCTCGCTTAAGAAATATCTCGTATTTGTGTCTGACCTTATTGCACCTAGCATACTTATTCAACATAATCCAAGGCACTCTTTGGATTTCGAATAGCTATAAAAAAGATCTTTTTCGTAGGTATATGAAATTTTTTCCAACCCCAATGGATAACAGTACAGATGACGTATTGTTTGAAAAGAGTGCCACCTATTTTGATGGAGAGCTCGTGCCAAAACGAGCTCATGCTTTGCTGTCGAAGGCTAAAATCGTAAGTATTTACCTTTTTATCTGTTAATCCTACTCAAGTATCTAAATCTAAAGGGGGGAGAAGGATTCGATTTTGTTTTTACGACTTATCAATGGCTATGGCAAGCAAGAATTTGATTCATAAGAATGCTAGATACATATCTTTATTAATTTTCTTTATTTTAATTTTTTTAATGCAAGACAAATGTGTTTTCGAGTAAACTTTATTTCAGCCAAACTCTCTTGAGAAATCCTTATTTTTCTAATGGATATTCAGTGTTTGTATTCATTTTTCAGAATTTGATAACTAAAATGGCTTTTCTGCTTTTGTAAATTTTGAGTTCAGTATCCAACTGAATGTCAGGATAAAAGAATTGTTTACAGAAATGTTACACAATGCTAATCAAGTCGCCTTTATTATTATAAATGTTTTTGTTTTTGTTTTGTCTGCCCTTTCCCGATTATAAATATCAATTTATTTTATGTCATAAGTACTGATGAATTCAGAACTCCGAACCTCAACTGGCCCCAGAGATTTCAGTTAAGAATCCTCCGCCTGTAGTGACTCAGTTCGACAATGAAATGACGTATGATTAAAAAATAGACAACCCTTATAATGAAATACGCATTCTTTTAAGATTTTCCCCTTTAAATGCACTACTTACTAAATACTATGGGTTTGTCTCTGATTCAGATAGTAGAAAGTATAACATATTTAGGCCTGCCAAACGATCCAACTCTTTCTCATACCTGGCAACTCCAGATAAACTATATCTTCCGTTATTGCTACTGTAAATGCATCCATTGCTAGCTCAAAATAATACTTAAATCGAAGTTGTATTGTCCCTCTTTTCAATCCATTTGCCCTTCCCCACATTCGTTATGTGGCTCCCTTTAAGATTTTTACAAGTCAGATAAACGAAAAACTTATTTGTGCTTCTTATAGTTTACTAAATACCTGTTTCAGTTTCCATGTGAGCCCAAATTTCAAGAATAGTTTGGAGGATTGAAGTAGGCGACCCTGAGGAAGCATTGCATTATTTTATTTTCATTAAATGAAAATAAAATTATACTGAACCATCTTTGGTCCGCTTTTACATCGTTTATAGTTGAGAAGGCTTTATATAATGCGAATATACACTTGCTATTACTTGTTATTTACTTAAGTGTATTTTCAATCCATTTTTCCTCTTTTCATCATCCTCCTCCATCAATCCTCTTTTCAATCCATTTGCCCTTCCCCACATTCGTTATGTGGCTCCCTTTAAGATTTTTACAAGTCAGATAAACGAAAAACTTATTTGTGCTTCTTATAGTTTACTAAATACCTGTTTCAGTTTCCATGTGAGCCCAAATTTCAAGAATAGTTTGGAGGATTGAAGTAGGCGACCCTGAGGAAGCATTGCATTATTTTATTTTCATTAAATGAAAATAAAATTATACTGAACCATCTTTGGTCCGCTTTTACATCGTTTATAGTTGAGAAGGCTTTATATAATGCGAATATACACTTGCTATTACTTGTTATTTACTTAAGTGTATTTTCTATCTGTTTTATATAAAGTCATTTTGTTTTCTCGTTTTTCTGTAGGTTTTATTTTTTTGCTAGTGAGTCGTGTATAGTTAAAAGTCGATCTTTTTGCGGTAAAGGCCAGTCTCCATTGAAAGATACCGGCTAGTTAACCGACGAATTTGAACGGTTGTGATAAATAAAGTAAAAATTTACAAAAGTGATAACAACCTATTTTGACCCTATTTATGTCATTTTTACTCAGAACCATATATACCCCAGTGCAAAAAAGCATGAAATTATCAAGATAACTCGAGTACAGCTTTATTAATGCTTGCCGCCAGTATGTCCAAGATTTTCCTCCACGACTAGCTCACGGCAGAAATTGTCCAAGACTATGTCTAAAATACCGTAGTCCCGGCGTATTCTCAATATGACTAATTGTTTGAAAGGCAAAGGAACTTGGAAAATTGCAGACAGAAATCCCAAGCCAATCCCATCTTGCGTTATGCAAAATGAACTACAGTCCAGCAAGTGGGACAAACCGAATCCGTTAAAATTAGATTTCCACATTTATCAACATTTAGCAAAAAACAATACTTACTAATACTGCAGTGACAGTTTGGGCAGAACGTGCTAAACCAACCTTAGTTCTGCTAATTAGGAGCAAGTCGTCAGCCCAAGCTAAATACGATGTTTCCGTAAAATAGTTGGACTGCCAGTTTGTACCTTAAACGCAAGAAAAAAAAGTCTATATCTTCACTCACATTGACTGACTGACAGACTCTCGTGGAGACTGTGACCTTAGTAGTATGGGGTCAATTGATACGCTCACTGCGCCCCTCCCTTTGAATTCCGGTACCAGCAACTTTTTGAAGGCCACACAGAACAGGGATTTCGCCAGTGTAGTACATAACTAAAGTTACAGATGGCATTATTATTAACTACAGTTATAGATGGTGACATGTTTTCTTTTCCAGTGACATATTTTTTTTTAGCTTCTAAGCAGTTTTTCCAATGAATTTATCGAATTTTTGTCTGGGGTAGGAATTGAACGCGAGACCCAAGATTTCCTATGCTATAAGAACGACACTTTAGTCAACTGAGCCAACAAGTCATTGATATTATTATGTTCTTAGAAATACTTTCTAGGCAATCAATGCATAGTTTCAATGCGCTAACCAACTGGTGTTAAACATCACTATATCATGCCAAGTTAATATGCAATTACTATGCCCTGAAATAGATGTTTCTGGGAATTTCTTGGCATCATTCCGACAACTCTTTGTTCCCAAGAATTTCATGGTATGTTTCCGAGAATGCCAAGAGTGTTGCGTTAGTCAACTGAGCCGACAGGGCAATGATATCATGTTCTTAGATACAATCTATGCAAATGCTATTAATGCGTTATTTCCGGCTGCTTTTTTGGCATCAATCCGTGAATATGCACACACAGTGATTTGAGCTAATTGCTACATAGACATACTCTAATGGTACCGAGCACACTGGTTCTTTTGATGGTCAATGGCACTTGTTTCGGCTCCAAAAATTGTAATGACTACAGCCGGCCAGGTATCCTTTTGTAATGTAATGGTCCCGAGCACATTGGTTTTCTATTACCGGGCTTCCGCTTGAGTTTGGGCCCCTATGTTCCCTCCAGGGCCCCCAATATCCCACCTCCAAATTTTTGTCCCTCCACTCACCTTTTTCTAACTTAGAATTGTTTAAACTTAGAATTATTTCTTTGAGCTTAGAATTTTTTTTGCATTATAGTAATTTTGTTTTTTAAACTTAGAATTTTTTTAACTCAATTTTTTTTTATTTTTGAAGTTATAATTCTTTTTTGAACTTAGAAATTTTTTTCTCTTTTTAACTTAGAAATTTTTTCAAGTTTTTCTCATGTCTTAAAATCACACGCACAAGTACGCAGAGAGAGAGAGAGACACACAGTCCCATACACACAACTAACACAGAGAGGCAAACAAACAGACACAGAGAGAGAGAGAAAAAAAAATACACACAAGCACAGAGAGTCAGACACACAAGCACAGAGAGTCAGACACACAAAAACACAAAGAAAGACACAGAGACAGGCAATCAGACTATCAAACACACAGCCACAGAGCGCGAGAGACAAAAACACACACAAATAAACAGAGTCAGACACACAAAGATAGACACAGAAAAAGGAAAACAGACGGTCAGAAAAAGAGAGAGAGAAAGAAACACACAAAGACAGACATAGAGACAGGCAAACAGACGGTCAGGTACACATGCACAGAGAGAGAGAAATACACACAAACACATAAAGACACACAAACTCCATCTTTCTCTTTCTGTCTCTCTCTCTGTATCTCTCTCTCTCTCTCCTTCTCTCTGTCTCTTTCTTTCTCTTTCTCTCTCTTTCTCTTTCTCTCTCTCTCTCACTCTCTCTCTCTCTCTCTCTCTCTCTCTCTCTCTCTCTCTCTCTCTCTCTCTCTCTCTCTCTCTCTCTCTCTCTCTCTCTCTCTCTCTCTCTCTCTCTCTCTCTCTCTCTCTCTCTCTCTCTCTCTCTCTCTCTCTCTCTCTCTCTCTCTCTCTCTCTCTCTCTCTCTCTCTCTCTCTCTCTCTCTCTCTCTCTCTCTCTCTCTCTCTCTCTCTCTCTCTCTCTCTCTCTCTCTCTCTCTCTCTCTCTCTCTCTCTCTCTCTCTGTCTGCTGAAGACCCGACTGAAATGTATCGAGGAGTATTCTTCTGGATGCCGGTTTAGGTGTTTACGTCTGCTCCAAAACCAAGTGCAAGTACAAGTCGTTAATAAGTTCCTCAGTATGTGGAACTCAAATAAATTTGCTTAGAGTACGGACGATGGTAATTGGCCCGTATTAACTGCATGAATTCAAATCATTTGCTATTTTTAATATAGAAGTAATATTTACACATAAAACGAGGCAGGGATGATAGACATGGAGAGAAACGTCTCAAGTAGTAATCGAAGATGCAATAGAAGTTCGGCTGAATTTGAATTATGGTGTGCATTACAAATACCATCAAGGTCACTAGGTTTCGACTGGAACCGACGAAGAGACATTGTAATATTAGGTTTTTCAACAGGAATAAAAAGTCTTTGGCTTCCATTGTTAGGGAATAACTTCGCAATTAAAGCGGGTTTGCGTCGAGACAGGAGTTCGTGCCGTATGTGACAGGAGGGTCTGGTTGCTAACGAAGTCAGTCCAGTGAAGTCCCTTGATTCTTCGGAGATGTTTAGACATGGAGAGAAACGTCTCAAGTAGTAATCGAAGATGCAATAGAAGTTCGGCTGAATTTGAATTATGGTGTGCATTACAAATACCATCAAGGTCACTAGGTTTCGACTGGAACCGACGAAGAGACATTGTAATATTAGGTTTTTCAACAGGAATAAAAAGTCTTTGGCTTCCATTGTTAGGGAATAACTTCGCAATTAAAGCGGGTTTGCGTCGAGACAGGTGTTTGTACCTTAACGTGACAGGAGGCTGTGGTTGCTAACAAAATCAGTTGAGCGAAGTCGTTTGATTTTTGGAAAATATTTCGTCTGTGCGACATCGACGGTGCTGAGGATAGATTTTGCAGCTCGCCACGTCTGCGCTCCATGCAGCAGCACGGCGCTGACTGACGCATTGTAAATGCATATTTTGGTAAAGCGGCTTACATTTGGCTATCGCCAGATGCTGCTCAGTCTCCCAACAAGTGCCGACGCTTTGGCCATTCAAGATGTAAGCTCGTTTGTGATCAAGCCATCCATCGACGGAATTGATCCTAGGTAAATGATGTCTTCAACCACATCTACTCGGTTGCTTCTGATGTTGACTTTCTTTACGGTTGAACGGGACGTGGGGGGCTCAAGGAGTATAACTTTGGTTTTACTCCTTCAGTCCATCTTTAGAGGTTGATCTTCAGTCCAACTTTCGAGGCATCTTCTGAGAGCACCTGGAGAGCTTTGGTGACCTTTTTGACGGTGTTCGCAACTAGCGCTATGTCGTCGGCAAAGTCAACATCAGAAAGTAGCCGGTCTCCGAACTGAAGGCGATTCGTCCTGCTGGTCATAACATAGTCTATGACGCAGTTGAAGAGCTCGGGAGCGGCGGCGCAACCTTGCCGGACACCAGTCTTCACTGAGAATGTGGGACTGCGTCTTCCATTGACTTGCACGCAGCTCTCCGTATCATCATACAGATTTTCAAAAAGCGAGCAATATTTCTTGGGTAGGCCCGTAGCTCTCAGCATCAGCCAAAGTGAACGGTGATTAACATAATCGCTTTTCGGTGGAAGTCTCGCGTCTTCTCGATTGACTGGCGCATAGGAAAAATTTGCTCCGTCATCGACCTGCCGGGCATAACCCCGGCTTGCTGGACTCTCCTCTTTCTACGGAAAAAGGTGAAGCACCTGTCCAGGAGTGACATGGCGAAGAATTTACCAGGAACGGAGAGAAGTGTGATCCCACGATAGTTGGAGCAGATTTGACAGCTGCCCTTGTATTTCCAGAGCGGAAATATGATGCCAACACGCCAGTCGTTCGATATGCATTCTGTCGTCCATACATCTGAGAAGATTAGCTGGATCCACAGAATCATCGCTGCACCCCCGTACTTGAGGAGTTCTGCAGAAATACCACAGATGCCAGGGGCTCGGTTGTTATTTAACCGTTTTACAGCATTTTGAATCTCAGAGGTGGTAAACGGTTGCGACGCAAGGGCGTAAGTAGCCTCGGGTGTCGCCATGGCTGCTTGAATCAGATCTGGGTCGGGATGAGCAACGGTCTCGTCGTTCAGAAGCGTTGGGAAGTGACTGCTCCAGGCGGAGAGTTAGCCTGTATCGTCATCCAGCATGCTGCTGTCAGCAGACAAAATATGGCTCACGGTGGTAGTCTTTCTTTCCATCAGCTCGTGGAGGTGTTTGTACAAGGAGCAGGTGTCTCTTGTACAAGGAGCAGGTGTCTCTTGTACAAGGAGCAGGTGTCTCCTTTCCTTGTAGCATCCTCAAGTTCACTGGCTTTCTTGTCAACAAAGGTCTTCCTCTCTCCGTGCAGTAGGCTATTGCCCACGCCATTGAGTCGTCTGTACTCTGACATAATCTTTGCTAAGCGGGCCTTCCGACGTAGCTCGATGACGGACAGAGTCTGTTGCGATATCCAGGGTTTATTCTTGTGTCTGCTGCGGCCAATGGTATTGCCAGCAGAATCGAGTATGTTATCTTTGAAAGACTTCCATGCTACTTCAGGGCCGTCCAGAACTTGGAGGCAGCTAGACCGGTTAGAGATATCGAGAGCATACTTTTGTTGCATCTCAGATGTAGCCAGACTACTCAGATCGAACTTGGGAGGTCGTCTTTCTTGTCGTTGCGCTCTCAGACGTAGCCTCAGTGTGGCGACTACCATCCTATGGTCTGTGTTTCCAAGCTCGGCCGACCTATAAGTCCGGCAATTTGTTATTGACGAGCGCCAGTGACCCGAGATCATAACATAATCGATCATCTTCTTTGTCTGGCGGTCGTTACTATGCCAAGTGTATTTGTGTATATATCGTCTCTCAAAGAGCGTGTTTGATATGACCAGATTATGCATATTACAGAGCTGGAGGAGTCTTTTTCCGTTGTCATTCAGTGGATCCGGAGTCACAGGACCGAGAACATTTCTCCAGACGTTCTCCTTGTCATTTACCGTCACGTCAAGGTTTCCCATTAGAGTGACAATGTCATGGGATGAGACTCTAGACAGGGTCACTGAGAGCTCTGCGTAGAACTGATCCTTCAATTCCGCAGGACCTGGATCGGTGGGATCATAGCATACAATAATTGTCCACTTTCCATGCTTATGCTGGAGCTGAGCCATCAGTATTTTATCTGAGATGTGTTTATAGGAGAGAAGGTATCTCTTGGCTCTGGCATTCAGTACGAGGCCTACACCATTTGTCTTGCTTTTCGGGTCACCAGACCAGATCAGGTGATATCCTTCGCCAATATCCTCGGACTCTCTTCCGACAAGGCGGGTTTCCGTAAGCCCAACCACAGCTACATTGAAGTGTTTTAGCTCGCAAGCATTGATGTAGCTTCAGAAAAGTTAAGTGTGAGTACGTTCCAGGTGGCGTGGCATATTCCACCTTGGTCAAGAATGTTCATTCGAGGGTCTGAAATTGGTCCAGGGACATGTTGGGGTCGTGGAAGTTAAAAGAGGGGTAGGTCATCCGAGGCAGTATCATAGTTTTTCGTTGCGATAAAATTTTCGGGTGGAGGATTACAGGCCCAACCGGCCCTAGGCCTGGGATCTAATTATAGATAGGACTTGCCTAGATACTTAGAGTCCCTGGGGCGGGCTCCACCCATCTCATCAGGTTGAGGCTGCCCATTAACATGGAGCGTTTAGTTAGGGGAAACCCCATATCCAGAGGCACGTAGTCAGCAGACATAGTCTGCCTCATTCTGGACGAACTCCATCCACCTCCGCTCAGTTTCAAGTCCATCAATATTCAACAACGCACTTAGAACTGCGACGAGAAGTATCCCACCCTAAATCATTGATAGTCATGTTGATATTAGTCACCTGTCGTATGCAGATGACATACTTCTTCTCGCTGATAACCTGTCATCAATGGAAAGGGCTTTTGCGGCTCTTCAGACTAGTTTGTCTAATATTGGCCTCGCTATTGAACCGTTGAAGACTGAGTTTATGGTAGTAAACCCGAATGAAAAGACACAATCAGAGTCGCTTAAAGTATACTCGATCACTCTTCCTAAGTCTGATTCACTCAAGTATTTAGGTGCTCCTTTTGGGTCATCGATAAGAGTGACGCGCACTCTGGTTATTAATGAGTTAAAAAAGAAACTTCGCAAAACGTATGGTTTGCTAGCAAAAGTTAAAGGGCATTTTGACAAGTATACATTAAGAAAGCTCTACAACCCTATGTTTGCACCGCACGTGTTTTTTCTAACTCCATTATGGAAACTGTTTTCGTCAACAAAAAAGAAACAAAATAGGGTTCAATTTTACCGGTATGCTAAATTCTTTATTGGTATCCCTCTATGGTTCTGTAACTCATACATTAGTGAAAAAAATACCATGTCTTTGATATATGTGAGAAGATGGAAGAATTGTTGGCTCGATTTGAAGACCGTTGTAAGAAAATATCGGACTTTCCGCTTAACCACTTTCTATATAAAGTGGAATAGACATTTAGTCCCCAGTGTCTGAAGAGTGTTTTATGGTTTAGTTGTTTTTCTCGTCAGTGGTGGTTGTCACTTTGTCGTATAGTTGATGATTTTTCGTGTTTTGTTCTTTTCTCTTTATTACTCCTCTAGTGCATTATTGTTTTAATGTACCGAAAGAGGGTAACAAATAAATATATATATATATATATATATATATATATATATATATATATATATATATATATATATATATATTGTTGGAACCCTTGGTTCCAGTTTGTTCAGTTAAATGTCCTTCCCGGATTCTTTTCTTTTGGTCCCTTAATTATTCTTTTCCCCAAGTAATAACTATTAATTTTCCTTTAATTTTGGTGGCGCCATTTTCTGTCCTTTATAATTGCGTAGTTTGTTAAACAGACCACGAGGCATTAAGTGCGCAGTTGGGGATGATTGACCAGTAATTAGTAAGCCCTTGGATTGGCTGGAAAAATTCACCCTCCACCCCATCACTTCTTCGCAGAAGTGATGGGTGTTCGATTTGAAGACCGTTGTAAGAAAATATCGGACTTTCCGCTTAACCACTTTCTATATAAAGTGGAATAGACATTTAGTCCCCAGTGTCTGAAGAGTGTTTTATGGTTTAGTTGTTTTTCTCGTCAGGGGTGGTTGTCACTTTGTCGTATAGTTGATGATTTTTCGTGTTTTGTTCTTTTCTCTTTAGTACTCCTCTAGTGCATTATTGTTTTAATGTAGCGAAAGAGGGTAACAAATAAATATATATATATATATATATATATATATATATATATATATATATATATATATATATATATATATATATATATATATATATATATTGTTGGAACCCTTGGTTCCAGTTTGTTCAGTTAAATGTCCTTCCCGGATTCTTTTCTTTTGGTCCCTTAATTATTCTTTTCCCCAAGTAATAATTATTAATTTTCCTTTAATTTTGGTGGCGCCATTTTCTGTCCTTTATAATTGCGTAGTTGGTTAAACAGACCACGAGGCATTAAGTGCGCAGTTGGGGATGATTGACCAGTAATTAGTAAGCCCTTGGATTGGCTGGAAAAATTCACCCTCCACCCCATCACTTCTTCGCAGGCACGCGGCCGGCTGAGCGAGTTGGAGAATTGGAAGTGTGATTTAGTTAGTTCCTTTTTTGTAGCGTGACTGATTACAGTAATATTTTTTATACTATATAATCTTTGACTTTTTAGCCTAGGTCGAGTCAAAAGGCGATAGTTAGAAATTTCACCGGTAACCCTTGGCCTTAAAGTGGCCTCTGGGACCATTCGATCATGCTATCGTACCCTAAGGCAGGGTATATTGTAAATCGGGCACTGACATACCCGAACCGTTGGGGTAAGAGCGGGAATCCCACTAACATTTGGGCCGACATTAGGTTCTCCCCCTCGAGTAAGTGGCATAGCAACCTTTTTGTGCCATTTTTGCACCAATACGGGGTGACCCCCGTAACTTACACCCAATATATATATATATATATATATATATATATATATATATATATATATATATATATATATATATATATATATATATATATATATATATATATATATATATATATATATATATATATATATATATATATATATATATATATATAGTAAGGAGAAGAAAGCCACAAGTTTGCTGAGTTGTCAACGTCGCCGTGACGATATTAGTGGTCAATGCCAAAAAAAGCCTCTAATGTCTCATCTCTTTGTTTTTTAATGTATATTTTCTTAGCCATAAGATTCATTCTATGAGTCATACGATGTATTCGCCATTTGAAGACCAATGTAAGAAAATATCCGACTGTCCGTTTAATCATTTATTATATACGGTTGGGTAGATCGATAGGTCCTGTATTTTAGTGTTGATTTAAGTTTCCAATTGTTTGTCTTTTTTTCGTTAGATGTTGGTTACCGTACTGTATAATCGTTAAATATTTGTGTTTTTTTTTTATCTTTGTTTTTACTCTTCTAATGCGTTTTTGTAATGCATCGAAAGAGGACAAAAATAAATTATTATTATTATTATTAAATTCAGCGCCTGAAAGCTGAATTGTACGAGGATGGTGCTTATTAGCTGATTTTGTTTTCTGCTTAATGCTAAAGTCTTCTCCATTAAGAAGTGCACCACAACCAATCCACACCTGTAACCAAAAGTTGGTTTGGTTCTTCACCTTCTTTAGTTCGGGACCACGCTTCCAAAAGGCCTTACGGGTGTCATATCGCACGCGAATCAACGGAATAGCTAATGCTTCAACTTGTTTAATTGGCAATATTTCTTTAATAAGTGTTTAACTTATCACGCGTATTGGGGATAACAACAAAGCGATGTTCGAGACATGAAGGCAATTTGCGTATTTCCAATCAGGCATGTACGTAGATAATTTTTGTTAAAGGGGGGGGGGGATAATTGAAAATCTTATAATTTTAATAATAAATGCCCAAATTTTCAGGAAAAACTGGGAGAAGGGGTAAACTCCGACGCCCTCCGCCCTGGCACAAGTTCCTGAATTTAATCATTCATGTAAATCTGTTTCCTGGGCTTGGGATGAGCCCTGAAACTAATAGTAGGGTTCATAGGTAGATACAAACAAGTAGGGAGATGCCCTTAATCTCTTCTCGTCGTCAAAATGAGCATCAGTAAAGTGAAGAAGGGAGGAGCATTAGCTGCTATCAAGTCAGTTTGCTTTCTTGTAGTTCTTTGTTTGTTTCTTCTTTATGCCGTAAGTATTATTTTCTGTATAACGATATTGCAAGAAATAAGTAAGGAATACCATTTAAACGCATTTAAATATTCCAATGCCTAAATTTTATTCAATTTTTGTAGATTGCAATACTGATTCCACCATCGAAGCGTGCGTATAGCTGGTATCACCACATGAGGGCTCGAAATGATTCTGCAGCTTTGAATTATACTTTTTACCAAGTACTGACGGCGAGCGACAAATCTCCAAAACCTTTACGGGACCTTCAGTATAGGTTAATGACACTTTATCATCCAATTATATCAAATTATAGGCTCATTATGTTTTTTTTTTTTTTCTACTTTGTCTCCCTTTTTACCTAAAAAGGGAGGAAAAAAGAGTGAATGACTGGCATCATGTTGCCTAGTGTACTGAAACGGTTGAGATTAAGTTCTCTTTTTTTGGAAACTCACTTTTTTGGTCTCTGTTTTTGGCTATTGCGGAACAATAGCAAGTGCTGAAAGAACATTTTATGAAATATTTTGGACCAACCTATTTAATATTTATGTTTAATTAGAATAATCCCAAGAGTTTGTGTTTTTCTGAAGTGTTATTGAAATTTTAAATATCCAAGCTTATCTTAGACAGGAACATTATAAAAGGACAACTAATAAGCTGATAAGTTTCAGATTGATGCATTTTATGTCAAAAAGCCTTGCTTCGTAGTTGTATGCTGCGTCTCTTTGTACTATTCAATTCACAGTCTGTTGTATGCATTTTGCTGCTGTATGCCAAAACCCTTTCTTTCAAAAAGACAGGTTTTGAGCAATTGCAGATAAACAAGTTACAAGATAGCAATAAATAGGTTGATAAATATTATGTCCTAAGCAAGAATAGATAAAAAAGGATATCTTGTATTGTTTCACAGATGTCACCAGCCGGTGCCGAAGGAGTATTGCCCGTTGCTCATAACCTGCTTTTTTTTTAAAGTTTTATATATATGTTGTTTTTTTTTTTATTCTCAATGATGCCGTTTCTAACTGAAAACAGATAGTGCGGTTTCTATTTGTTTTGGATTTTGTCTCGGATTGAGTGTCAATTCAATATTATTATGGTCAGTTAGAATTAAACCATAGGAGCTGATTGCAGATGTCAGCTTTTGCCATTAGTATACATTTAAAAAAAAAAACGTATTTTTCTTATTCCGTAGAAATATAAATTTTAAGATCTTTGTCATTAAATTAAATAAAAAAAAAAAAATTCAACTGAAAGTAAGGAGCAACATTAAAACATAAAACGAACAGAGATTATTACGTATATGAGGGGTGTCGGCCCTTCGTCAATACCTCGCTCTTTACGCTAAAGTTCGGATTTTGTCCCAATCCTTTAAGAATGACTCCTGAATCCCAAAGGCCGTTTAATTAGAATAAAAAGCTCTTCTAATAGTGCTAAAAACTTTAGTGTAAAGAGCGAGGTATTGACGAGGGGCGACTTCCCCCCCCCCCCCCTCATTTACGTAATAATTCCTGTTCGTTTTAAATTTTAATGTTGCTCCTCACTTTCAGTTGAAAAAACTTGTTTTTTTATATAGTTCTGATCGTTTTTTAAATAATACTGGGAAATCTGGCTCCCCCTCCATGAAAAATTGCTCATGGGTCCTCCCACATACCCTCCCTCCCCCTCACCTGACTGGGGAAAAATGAGCTTGGGAGGGGGGCTAGCTGCTCTCCAATATTTTGGTCACTTAGGAAGGGCACTAGAACTTTTGATTACCGATCAAATGAGGCCTTTCCCGATCTTCTACGATCAATGGTTCGGTATGATCACCCCTGGGGTAAAAAACAAACAAATAAACACGCATCCGGGATTTTTCTTCTGACAAAAATGCAAAATTCCATATTTTTGTACTACCTCTGCAGTAGGGTTCTCGGGTATGCGGAATATGATGGTGTGATTTTCATTAAGATCACTTGATTTTTTGGGGGTTTTTCTTTCCTTTTTCAAATTTCGGCAAATTTTCTCAGGTTCGTAACTTTTGATGGGTACTATTAAATTTTATGAATTTTAAATATTTTGAATAAGCATCAAAATTCGGTTACTATTGAGCCGCATCGTTCCTTACTTACAGTTCGTTACCACAAACTGTTTGATGAAACATTCACGAATTTTTGCTACCAATAAGAAGAAGTTGAGGGTGAACCGGTACCTATAATTTATGTAAGTAGCCGAGCGTAGGTGTTACGTAACAGACTGACAAGGTTATGCGTCCATCGTTGCGACTAGGTCATTTAGTCCTTGCCCCTGCATTTGGGTATTGATTATCGCATTAGGTAGTTTTGAGAGTTTTGATACGTTGGACTTAACTAAGTAAGTATAGCTGTTAGGGCTCTAATCTTTGTAGAGGCGGCGTTTTGTGAAGCAAATACAAATAAAATGTATGCCTTTTCCTTTTTGTTATATAACTACCTTTCTTTTTGTTAAACGGCCTTGTTAATTTCTGCTGTATATAATATTTCATATTTTATTTAAGCCATATTAATGAAATAAAGATAATTAATTCCTTTGATGCCACCACAACATTGCGACTGACCAGATTAGATCTACATACGAAGCATATTCAAGCAGGGAACAGCTTCTTTAACTGAGCAGCCCAGTTTTTTTCCTCTAGTAGTGAAAATAATTAGTTATTCTAACTCCGATAAAACATACTACTGATATTAGTTCTTTGATAGGTATCCAAGGAGCCAATTTTTCAAAATTTTTAAATGGGAAGACTTGACGAATTTTGTTTTTAATAGGAGCCTAAATTCAGAGTGTGTTCCAGATCCCAATTTAACATTAATGATCATTAATTGTTTATTACTAGCATTAGCCTAAAGTGGCAGATAACAACAAGTTTATCTCATAGAATTCTTATAGTACATAAAAGAGGGCAACATTGTAGTCTGTTTTTCACTTATGGTAATACAAATTGTTTATAGTTTTATGCTATCCGTTGTATTAGAACAAAAATAAGAACAATAATAATTAGTATTAATGATAATTGAGATCTGGAACACATCCTCAGACAGGAACGCCGCTTGGCCACTTTTAATTGACTTACCGTCTTCTGTTAAGAACTGAGTTTGTAGGCATTAACTTAATGCCTACAAAGCGAACTTCGCAAATCTGCAAACGAATGGAAGCTTGTGGTCAGGTCGAAAGCTGCAGCAGCGAAAATCATTGAGAAAGTGAAATCTTCCAAGCCCGATCTCAAAATTGCTGTTCGAGAACCCCTGCACATAGCTGATCTTCGAAATGTCCCTGAGGATATAAACTGTGAAGGACTAAAAAGTTTGATCCCGAATAGTACGAAGACAGAACAATGCGGAAAATCCCCTTCTTTCAAAGTGTATTTTGACACTATCAGTGAGCTCCAACAATTTCTGAGTGTTTCGGTGATTATCGGCTACGAGCGTCTTCCTGCCGATCCGTTTAAATTCTTGCCAACACGATGCTATAACTGTCACAAAATCGGTCACCTCGCTTCCCAGTGTACGGCTGAACCTTTATGCTCTAGATGTGCCTCAAATGAACATCGTTCTACGCGAGATGAACCATGCAGACAGCCGACATCCTGCGTTGAATGCAAAATCGGCAGTCACACGTGTTACAGTGTAAAATGTCCCTCAAACAGTAATCCATAAAAGAAACGACATCTGAACCTTCTGCAGTTAAATGTTTATCGTAGAACATTAATGGCTCGTTCGCGAATAAAATTCCGATCTTAGATGTTGTATTTGAGCAAAATGAAGTTGTCTGTTTAAAAGAACATTTCGTCATAAGCCGCAGTAAAAGTATTCTTAGTTTTAATAATTCAGCATCAGTTTATTCAGTTTCAGTGAAGCAGCTAAGTGGAAAAGGGCGACCCTCCGGTGGCATTGCCACTTTCGTTCGTTCGACTCTAAGATCTAGTGTATTTGAAGTCAATGATAATTTTCTGGCGATTCGTGTTGAGGGCTGTGTTTTTGTTATATTTGAGGGCTCTGTTTTTTCATGTATATTTGCCTACAAATTACCATGATGACCGTTCGGAGCGTGCTTTTACTTATTCTAGTGATAAACTCGGCCAGTGTATTAACCGTATTAGATCCTTAAGCCTTCAATGCATATTAGCTGGTGACTTCAATTGCGATTTGAATAAGCCGCTCTTATCTAGATCCTTAAGTTCTACGCTGTTGCTTTGTATTTTCGGAGACCAGTTTGATCTCAAGTGTAAAGATTTAAACTTTATAAACGTACGAACCTTAGTGTCTACATTAGATATCGATCACGTCGTTTCTTCCGCAAATCTATGGATCTCATCGATCAAGGTTGTGCTTGATTTTCAGCTATCTGATCACTTACCAATACAGTTCTCAGCCGAGATTCCTTGCCACAGCTCAGATACACAAGCGCAAACAACTTTGAAAACACCTCCTAGATCTCGCCGTTATTGGCGTAAAATTAACCCTGTTTTATTTCAAGAAGAAGTCCTTAGAAGAGTCCTTAGTAAGATCCGTGTCCCTTTCCATCTTCCCTCTAGATTAACTGCACTTTCAAAGGAGAAAACACAACTATCAGTCGTTATTTATTGCGCAGAAATTGGCCCTGCTCTTCGCTGTGCTGAAAAAGCTGCCGTCCCTCTAAGTAGACCCCGTCATCCTACCCTTTCTGGCTGGTATGAAAATCCAGAGTTAGTGGATACCCATTCTTAGTCTAAATTTTGGCTTCAACCTCGCATTTCTTGTGGACGACCCCGTTCGGGGGTAGTCAATTCAATCCGCCTGCTCACAAAAAGAAAATTCGCGAAGGAGCTCAAACCTGACAGAAAAAAGATGATTGATATCGAATCTACTCGAGCCAAAATTAATCCTTCTCTCCTTTGGCGTTTTCTGTCCTCTAAAAGCGATGAGTCTTTGTCCGCATCTGCTATCCCTGATTCTGAATGGTACGCGTACTATGTGTCAGAATTTTTGCCTCCTGACCCAGCCCTCAACGAAAGCGAAGCTGAATTGGAAGACTTCTTAGATAGTTGTCCTCAGGGAGATTATATTGTAACAGAGGGAGCTGTATGCAAGGCCATCTCTCACCTAAAACCTAAACAATTTTTCGGGATTGACGGGATCAGCGCACTCCATTTAAAAAGTGGTGGGCCCGCTCTCATTAGTCATGTAACTCTCCTGATGCAGATTATCCTCATTCAGGGTATTGTCCCAACCACTTTCTCAATGGGAGATCTTACGCCAGTTCCTAAAAAAGGAAAAGTTACCCTGCAGTGCTCCTCTTTCCGTCCTATAATGATTGCCAATTCTCTTTTCAAGTTATTTGAACTTTTAGTCGTAGATGAGTTTAAAAAACTGTGTTGCAGTCCACCAAGAAAATTCAGCCTCCAACGCGGTATTGGTTGTTCTGAAGCGCTCCATGTCGTTGCATAGGCACTCCTGGATGCACACAAATCAGGAGAAAGCCTAGCGATCGGGGCTTAGACCTGCAGAGAGCGTTTGATTCATTGATTCATGCGCTTGTGTTGCTAAACTCAGCTAAAAGAGGAGTGAACTCAAATATCATTCGGTTTGTCCGTGATCTTTACTCTCGCCTTCGCGTGCGACTCAAGCTCCCTCCCGATAAAGGCCTTCCACCAGCCCCACGGTCAGCTTTGATACCAGTCCGTAAAGATCCCAGTCAGGGGGAATTTTTATCCTCCAATTTTTTCAACATATATATTACTGAGCTTCAAGACAGCTTTCCTTCATCATGCATTCTCAGTTTCGTTGACATCTCCCTAGTATGCTATGCTGATGACGAGCTGAACTTCAGCCGGACGCTTAACCGCCTTTCAGAAATACTCTCATGTGTTCAGTCCGATTACGAGAAAGTTGGTCTGATATTTAACTCCCAAAAGTCGGAAGTCCTGCTTTACAATTCAGAGAATGACCCTCCCACTAATGTCACACAATGTGATTGCTCAGTAAAACCAGTTGATAAAATAGTATACCCGCTCCCTCCTGATCTCACATCTTGAACGGCGAATTTCCAGCTCCTATGCTTTGATCGTTAAATCCACTCTGAGATTTAACCGTCCACTACTGGCTAGTATTTACAATGCTACCGCTCTGCCACATATATTATATGTGACCCCTTTCTGGAAATTATTGGCAAACCGTGAAAAGTTTCAAATCCGCTCTTTATTTTTCCGTTTTGCCAATTACCTACTAAAATTGCCACCTTGGACAAAAAATTGTTTTCTGATTCCGCGCTACAGCCTAGCGGACCCAAATCTAGCTCTTGAGACACTTATTAGCCGGCAAAAAACAAAACCAGCAATTCTAAAGCACGAGTGGGCAAGTTTGCTTGTTTAATTTTTCCTCTTGTTGCTATTTTCGAAGAAGTTGTTGTTTCTATTGTAATCTTTGAGTATGTTATCTTTCTGTTTCCTCTTTTCGTACTATTTTGTATACTGTTTAAGAAGTTGTTGCTTTTGTTGTTATTTTTTAGTATATTTTCTTTCTTTTTTCTCTTTTCGCATTTTTGTATACTCTGTCATTGTACATTTATTGTATACGACGGGTTTTCAATATATTATTATTATTATTATAGCAGTGGTTCCAGTTGGGGGAATATTCCCCCCCCCACATTTTTCGGCGCCTCCTCCCCCTAGATTAGAAAAAAATGTTTTTTTCGATATCTTCATTGAAAGTGGCTTTTTTTATACTTGCACTGAATAAATTGAAAAAAAAAAAAAGAATTTCCTACTCCCAAGAATTTGACAATTTATTTTTACCACCCAACCCCCCACCCCTATCTCTCTCTATAATTTCCTTGAATTGACGCCACTACTTGATAGCCAAGATTAAATTGCAGTTTAAAGTGCAATTAACAGTATAAAGTAAGCTATTTAAATTTTTTTTATTGTAATTTTTTTTGCTTTTTCCCTTTCTTTTTTTAGCTATGGCAAAAAAGGAGGGGGTGCAGTATTAAAGTGAACCAAGTCTGAAAAAAAAACGGTAAAAATAATGAGCCTCATAATTGTTTAACTGCAGTTGAAGTTTAAATAACTTGCAGTTATTAACTAAAATGTATCTAATAATGTAGCATATTGTTAATTCAGAATTATTTTATTTTATTTTTATTTTAACCGCTTCGTATGCAGTAATGCATCAGATCATAATGAAACTTGAACACTTTTAAAAAGGCTTGTTTTTTTTGTTTTGTTTTTTATTGTTTTCTTTGATTGTATTCATATGTTGTGTTTGGTGATCCCTGTTCTTAAATACAGTACGAACTCTTTCAGATGCTTAAGTTCTCTTTCACATGCTTAAGTTCTCTTTCAGATGCTTAAGTCCTGGGATGTATGCACAGCATTTAGATCGTTGGCTCAACTATTACCCTCCTCAGCAAATTCATTTGATCGACGGTGAAGAATTGAAAACAAATCCCGCTGAGACAATGATGAAAGTTCAAACCTTCCTAAAGATTTCCCACATTTTAGACTATCGTCCACTTTTAAGGTAATGCACGTAATCTTTGCTTCCTCTGTATTGTACCGGTATCTCAGAGTAACTCGATTGAGAGAAGGAAATTTGAATAATAATTGTATTTATTGCAAAATCATACAATGCCATGTCTGAAACTAAAATAAACTACCAAGAGCATTTATATATTCGCCTTATATTTTTCCCATTTTGCCCCCCCCCCTTCCACCTCTGAAACAAAGCTCCTGCGTATGTCTCCGGTTTAAGATTTAACCTGAATCACTTTGGGAATATTTGGGTCAGATGTTAAGATATAAGTACCCGAGGAAGATTATTTAATGAATGGAAGCATAAACTAGAAAAATGAAAATCCGAACATTAATTTCTAGTTCCACAACGTCGTCTACTGAATGTATTTATATAAATAAAATTACTTCTGGTTCGAAAGAACCCTTTGTGTAATTATTTCTTAACAAGGCACTTTCAGTTAAAGTAACATTATAAAAAGTATTATCTGCCAAAAATTTTATGTGGTGATGATTTGTTATGCTAATTCTCTATATAGGGGTGACGAATTACCTTTTAATATTGCAAAAAAAACAAATCAACGACCTTGTAAAATAGTAATCTTCATTTAATAAGGAAATTTTAAGTTAAATTACTTGAAAGGAGGGTGCCGCTCTCCATCAAATATTTGACTTACTTGACATAGGTCTCTTGTAGGGCGCTACTCGGTGTAGAGAGTGACATCTATCTCCTCCATCCGCTTTGGTCCAGTGCGAGCTCTTGGTTTCATTCGGTCTGATATTTTCCATCACCAGAAACTCGGACAGCCTGTCGGACCATCGTTTCTTCAGTCGGCCGCGGGGTCGCTTCCAACCGGCCTCCGCAGGGTCTAAATCAAAGATCTATCTGCGGGTAAGTGCAGGGGCATTCGAACTAGGTGTCCAAATCATCCTAAGGTACGCTCAGCTGCTTGGGTAGAAAACCAAGACTGCTTGGTGAGCTGCAGAAGCTTCTCATTACTCATGAAAACAAAACCACGTTAGGCCTTCGATCCTTATCAGGCTCTTCGTCTGGAATACATCGATGGCCTTTGGTGTTGCTGTTGATGCATGTCATGTTTTAGTTCAGCAAAGCGTTACAGAACAGACGAGGGCGTTGAAAATCAGCAGTTTATTTGAAAGACTGATGTTCGCTTTTCGCCAAAGGTGACGGTTCAGCCTGCCTATCGCAGAAGTCGCTTTGGGTATCCTTACTTGCAGCTTGGGGAGAAGTGATCCATCTGAGGAGATTGTTGAGCTCAGATAGGTGAACCTTTGGACAACTTTAATGTTAGTTTTTCTGTCTAGGCTAACTGGAAAATTACAGCAGGAGAAGACTGGACTATAGCCATAATTTTTGTTTTACCCTTGTTTATCTGCAATCCCACATTTGCGGTCTCTTCTCCTAAGATCGGAAGTGCTTCCAGCAACTGATCCATGGAGTCTGCTAGGATGGCCAGGTCATCAGCAAAATCAGCATCTGAGATTACGCGATCTTCAAGCTTGAGCCCAAAACTGAGATGTGAAGTTGCCTTCAAATAGCTATCATTACATTATGTCTAAAACTAATTTTAGTTTGGAACGCAAAAAGCGTTCGAATATTTAAATACGGTATAAAATGGTTGTTCTTTAGTTTAACATAATCACAGCAACTAGAGACTTTTGGTTTAGTATTTTACGAATGTTCTGTAAAACGATAGTAATATAAACACTAACCTATTTTATACAATCTCTTTGTGTTTTGTGGTAACCCATTGTTAGTTATTAGTGATTGTTCTACGTCAGAATATTGGCCAAAGCCATCATTGTTAAAGAAAGGTAATTACCTTTCTAATCATTTCATGATTCCAACTTCCTTTGGCAAAGTTTGTTTGACAGTTTATGAGGCATTCTTGCTGTCACCTAAACACTATTTAAGCGAAAGTTCTTGAAATACTTTACTGTATTTGTATTTTCCATTTTACGGAATTGGCAAAATTTAACACATTGAGCCATTAACGGCTGTTAAAAAGCTAGTGCGGAGAGTGGGTATACGAAGGGCCATAGGCCTAATTTGTGGCTCCAATAGTACATACAGAAAATACATGGTATCAGGTTGAACAGTTTTACCCTTCAACTGAAAAGTTGGTGGGGGGTTGGGCTGTAAAAGGCGACATGCCACTTTGGTCCTCCCGTTATACTGATTCAAAATCGTTGCTTGTATCTGGTTCAAACAAGAGCCACTATACACTCCTTTCTGCTAAGATGCTAGGTGTGAGAAAGGTGGAGGGCGTTGGGGTGTTGGCCCCCTTAGGTTCTCTAAAAATGTAATGTCCTTGCAATGATCCCGGTTCAATCAAGTTGCAATATTTATACCCTTCTACTGAAAATTGGGTGGCGAGTGACAGGAGACAAGACTGAGTGTAGCTTGGACCCCTCGGATTAGGAATTAGCTTCTTTTCCACTGAATTAGGACTTACTCAGATTTAATATATGATTTTTTTTATTATCGGTATGTATTGTGAAAAATGAACTTTCCAGTCCCTCGAAATTTGGAAAGTAGTGTATCTCAGGAGTGGATTTTTGTACAAAAAACGTAATTCATAGACTTTGATCGGTTCATCAAGGATTTTGATCAGCGTTAGGAATAATCTGTCGGTCCGGAAAACAGTAAAGAATAAGCTCCAGTTTCTTCAGCAATGACGGAACTGTTAAAGTTTAGGAGGCACATGTGAGACCATTACTCTTCCTCAATCCCAAAACCTGAAAACGAAATTACACATTCAAACCGAATCACAAGCAAAAATCTTTAGTAACAGTAGATGGCAGCACATTCAGACTTGTGGGAAAATTTTTCTTTAAGGGATCTCAAGTTCTCTATTTGTTATTATATAAAAATATGATTCCTTGGTCAATGGGACCAGGGAATTCTGAACATCTGTTACGATTTTAGTTTCAGTTCAGTTTGATACTGATGCTTTCCCATTTGCCTATTAGAACGGAACTTTCCACGCGCAAGCTGGAAAGTGGCTGGAAAACCTCGGCAATAAACTGAAGCCCAGATTTTTATTACACATTCTATGAAAACGTCTAGCACATTCTCTACTTACTTTCTTTGTGTTCAAGCACCTATGCCGTACTTAGCTGCACTCATCGCTGTTGTCCAGAATACCCATTGACCCTCTTTTGAGTCTTTATCTACCCCATATGCTTCCAAATTGAAGGAAAACACGTGTGCTTTGGATATTCTACGAATTCCCTGAATTCTATGCTTCCTTAATTACATCGTAATACATGGGTAACTACACGAGTGCTGCATCGGTTCCAGCACTGATCATTTTCATTGGGTTTTAGCTGTTTTTCATTTATTCTGAATAAGATCGCTATGAATAAAATATATTGTCACAGTGTCTGTGTCAAGGAAGATAATGTTTTAACTTTTTCAGGTATGATTCTAAAAAGGGTTTTTACTGTAAGATAGACGAAAAATCCAAGAAATCGTCATGCTTAGGAAAAAGCAAAGGAAGGAGGTACCCTCCAGTTGACTTAGCCTCGGAAAAATACCTCCAGGTTGGTTTTGTTTTTGGGTTTTTTCGTTTTTGCGCAAAAGTTTGGCTCAAGATCAGTACTCCTTATGTATCAAACAGCACATAAGCACATTGTTGTACCTTCAGAGAGAAACAGTAAATTTACTTTCAAAAATGGTGATGTGTTTCGTGTTTTTTAAAGTTTGACACAGCAACTAGGGGTATACACAGCAACGGGTAAAAAAAAAATTTTTTTCGGTTTCTTTTCTGAAATGTGCTTTTAAATTTAATTACGAGTATGATGAGTATTCTTTATGTATCATATAACACCTTAGCTTAACAGAGAAACAGACAGTTAACTTGTAAAAATGTTGTCATTAAAAAAAATCGTTTTCCTTATTGCTTAAAATTTCATACGAAAGAATTGTGTTCCTTTTACAGGCTCAAAGTCTGACACTCAAACTACAAGTATACACAACAACGAATAAAAAAAGGTTTCGCTTTCTGAAATACGCCTAAGTAATAGTGAGATTGGCTTTTTCACACAGACCGTTATCTATTTTTTTTTCTTTGGTAATAACATTATAATTGCGTGTACGTTTTAAATTAGTAAAGTTTTGTAACAAAATTAAGATAAAGAATATTATTCCATCTACTTTGAAAAATTCGGGCATTAAGAGACTAAAGGACCAGAAATGGTAAATCGAGTGATTTTCGGTTTTTTGATCAGATATGGTGAAGTAGTTGAAAGTATATAGATTCTTGATAGTATGTTACTGGTATCTTACTGGTATCTTTTCCAGGATTTTTTTTTTTTTATTATTATTATTATTATTATTTTTTTGATTTTTTTTTTTATTATTATTATTATTACCTTCATCATATACAGTTTTGTGACAAAAACAACGATGGATGGAACGATGGAAAAACAACTGCAAGAACAAATCCTTGAGATAAGACGACAAAGATTCAAAGATAATAAATCAAGTTACAGGTTGTTTCAAAATTTGTGTCTGATTTTATAAGTCTTGTTTGAACTGTAATATATCACTGGTTAACATTTCAGTTTAACTGAAGCAAGCGCCATTTGATTCATTGCGCTTTTTTCATCTTAACACATGTCGATTGCTTCCGTCGGCATAAAAAATGCTCAGAATTCGATCAAGTTGACAAAAGCCTTTTCTGCCTCGTTCTGATTTTCGAAGATTGGAGGGAAAGTTATAAAGTGCCTGAAAAGATGAAAGCTGGTTGGTAAAAGGTCTAGGGAGTATGGCAAGTGGGGCAGAACTTCGACGCTCATTTCGTTAAATTTTCGGATGTTTCTTTTTTTTGTGGGTTTTAGCCTTTGGGAAATGCCTGGATGGTATATCGGTGTTCAACCACTATCCTGAACAACTCCTGTTGTCGTAGAGGACCCACTTTTTATCTCACGTGACGATCCGATCAGAGCTGGTACTAAAGTCAAGTATGTTCCAGGCATCAAGCCATGGCTAATTGTAGAAAAAGCCAAGAAAGATAGTCCGAATGATTGAAAGGCAAATCTGGGATAAGCCCTTTTTAGGATTGGCAATACGGCTCCAATGTTTTATTACTATTCTTTTTTTTTCAGAGGCACTTCATATGGAAGGGGTCGTCGTATAAACTTTAAAAGGGGCTCATTCGATTAGAAATTGAAAGTTGTAGTTCTCTTTAAAGAGTCAAAAGTGATCGGAGGGCAGTTAGGCCCCCCCCCCCTCCACGCTCTTTTTTCCCCCAAAACTTTTGAGATAGCCATTTTGTTAAAAATAGTTAAAAGGTTAGATAACGAAAACTCTGGTGTCAACACAACCTCCCAGGGCCCGGGGGCAGGCGTTGTAAGTTATGCCCTGGGGTATATATGGTTCTGATGGAAGGGATGATCGTTTTAACTTCAGAGAGGGCTCATTTGTTTGGAAAGTAAAAGTTCTAGTTCATTTTTTAAGAGTCGAAAGAGATCAGAAGGCAACTAGACCCCCCCCCCCTCCACGTCTTTTTTCCCCAAATGCATCAGATAGAAATTTGAGAAAGCAATTTTGTTAAAAATAGTTAAAAGGTTAGATCCTTCCGATAAAAGCTTTGATAGCCATTTTCTCAGAAGTAGTTCAAACATCAGATAAGAAAAACTCCGATGTCGACACAACCCCCCAGGACCCGGGGGTAGGCGTTGTAAGTTATGCCCTGGGGGCATACATGGTTCTTTTGGAAGGTATGCTCGTATAAACTTCAGAGAGGGCTCATTTGATTGGAAATTGAAAGTTCTAGTTCACTTTTCAGAGGCAACACTATAGCGTTGCCTATAGTAAAGGTCATACGGCTCCAATGTTTTATTGTTTATTTTATTTTTTTCCAGAGGCACTTAATACTGAAGGGGTCGTCGCATAAACTTCGAAGGGGGCTCATTCGATTGGAAATCGGAAGTTCTAGTGCCCTTTTTTAAGAGTCAAAAGGAACCAGAGGCCAACTAGCCCCACGCCCCCCCCCCCCACCCCCTTTTTTACCCAATGCATCCGTTAAAAATTTTGGGATAGCCATTTTGTTAAAAATATTTCAAAGATCATATAACAAAAACTCCGGTGTTGACACAGCCCCCCATGGTCGGGAGGGGGGGGGGCAGGTGTTGCAACTTATGCCATGGGGATATATATGGTTCTTATGGAAAGGATGATCGTATAAACTTCAGAGAGGGCTCATTTGATTGGAAATTGAAAGTTCTAGTTCAATTTTTAAGAGTCAAAAGAGATCGGAGGGCAGCTAGTCCCCCCTCCCCCCCGTTTTTCCCCAAACTCATCCGATACAAATTTTGAGATAGCCATTTTTTTAAATAGTTCAAAGGTCAGATACCAAAAACTTCAGTGTCAACACAACCCCCCAGGGCCCGGGGGCAAGCCTTTTAAGTTATTTCCATGGGACATATATGTTTCTTATGAAAGGGATGCTCGTATAAACTTCATAGTGGGCTCATTTGATTGGAAACTGAAAGTTCTAGTTCACTTTTTAAGAGTCAAAAGAAATCAGAAGGAAACTAGCCCCTCTACGCTCTTTTTTTCCCAAACCCATCCGATAAAAATTTTAAGATAGCCATTTTGTTAAAAATAGTTCAAAGGTCAGATACCAAAAACTCCGGTGTCGACGCAACCGCCCAGGGCCCGCGGGCAGTCACTGTATGTTATGCTCTGGGGGCATACATGGTTCCTACAGTAGGGATGCTCGTAGAAACTTCGGAGAGGACTCATTTGATTGGAAATTGGAAGTTCTAGTTCACTTTTAAGAGTCAAAAGAGATCCGAGGGCAACTAGCCCCCTAGCCTTTTTGTCCCCAGACCAATCCGATACAAATTGTGAGATAGCCATTTTTTAAATAGTTCAAACATCAGATAACAAAAACTCCGGGGTCGACACAACCCCCCAGAGCCTGGGGGTAAATGTTTTAAGTTAGGCCCCGGAGGCGTATAAAGTTTTTATGTAAGGGGTGGTCGTATAAATTTCGATGGTGGCTCATTTGATTGGAAATTGAAAGTTCTAGTTACCTTTGTACGAGTCAAAAGTTAACGGAGGGCATCTACCCCCCCCCCTGACTCTGGGGGACACACACCCTCTTTTCCCCCAAACATCCTCTTTTCCCCAAATGCATCAAATGGAAATTTTGAGATGCCCTGTTTGTTTGGAATAGTCCAACGATAAGATAACAAACACTCCGTTGTCTACATAGCCCCCCCCTCCACCAGTCTAAAAGTTTCATTTCTTTGCCTTGTGTACCTGTTTCGGGGGAGGTGCTTAAATGAATTTTGTGTAAACAAAACATTGATACATGTTTCCAATCAGTGAGACCAATACGTAGTTTCCTTAATTCCGGGTATGATTTAACCCAGGGAAATTTAGTTAGTGGGGTGTGTAAAATTTCTTGTTCTTGTGGGAAGTTTTATATTGGTAGAACTCACCAACAATTTCTTGAAAGATGTATTGAGCGTCGCTACTCAATTAAAAAAAAAAACTACAATTAAGCAAGCCTCCTGAAACTTTTTTTCCGGCTCTGGCTGGGCATATTTTCATTCAACCTGAACATTTTGTACAATTTGATGAGGCCATGGCTATTTCTAATTATATAGGTTTTTCTCAGTGGGCGAGGGAGGCTATAGAAATTAAAACATATGTTTGCTAATCTTTCAATAAATAGGGACATGGGAAATTTAAATATTGACTCAATTTATGATAGTCTTTTGAATATTGAGCCAATAGTCAATAAGGGAATTAAGATTTTACATAATCACCCAGGGGACTAGATTACCTACTAGACCAAGGAGAGTTGCTTCAATAATAGCTGACAAGAGGATTATTTTGCAACGGAATAATTAACTTAATTTCAAATTTTATACTTTTCCTCAGTTGCTTTGGTGATCTCATCGAAGTAACTCTAATAGCTTCTTTTCCCTAAGTGGATCAGTTGCAACAATTGTATTAATATTTTTGGTGCTTTTATTTTTTTATTTTTTTGTTTCTCTTGTGCTAAGACGCCTAGTTTGCATACAGGCGAAATATCCGCGCTGTTTTTGTATTTTCTCTCAACTGGTTGCAGTCTCTTTTATTGTCTTTTCCTTGAGTTTCACCTCTCTTTGTTGTTTTTTATTTTAGAATAAAGAAAAATATTCTGAAATAGGGAATTTTGAAACTTTCGCAATCAAAAACGAACAGAAATTAAATAAAAAAAACAGAAACTTTTCCGAATTATAATGTTTTTTCCGAAAAGAAGTTTTCTAAAGAAAAGTAAAGGCCATATTAAACTTAAGATCAGAAGAAATAGAAACCTACAATAACTCAAAACAACCAGAAATTGCTATTAAATAATGAAAGAAACCCAAAACGAATAGAAATTAAATAAACAATAATCATAGCAAAAAAATATACAACAGGTACTAATATAAATGAATAAATAAACAACAGGTACTAATATAAATGTTGTAATAAGTACAAAAGAAAATATTTGTAATATAATCCGTTTTTTTTGTTTGCTATGGTTCTTTATTTAATTTCTGTTCGTTTTGGATTTCATTTATGCTTCAATAGCAAAATGTTTTTGTTCGTTTTAAGCTTGATTTGCATATTCAATTTCCGCTTCACTCGTTTTCAAATTTATTTATTCATTTATATTAGTACCTGTTGTATGTTTTTTGCTATGATGATTATTTATTTAATTTCTGTTCGTTTTTGGTTTTATTTGTTCTTTAATTGTAATTTCTGGTTGTTTCGAGTTATAGTTATTGTAGGTTTCTATTTCTTCTGATCTTAAGTTTAATGTGACTTTTACTTTTCTTTAGAGAACTCCTTTTTGGGAAAGTTTTTTTGTTAATTAATCCATAAAAAGGATCATTTTGTTTGCGCAAAAGCAAAGAAGAACAGACCTCGAAACATGACAATTTCTGTCAATTTTTCAAATCGTGGGGCACTCACTTTTCGAACTTTTTGACCTTTCTAAGACGTTTTAAGCCTTCGAAAATCGCATGGAATCTGACGCGCAGTTCTTCCGCCATTTGACTCGGCGTTAGTGATAGGTCAGTCTTGACCAGGGTCCTCAAATCTTCGTCTTGAATTACTCTAGGTCGATCATTTTGGGGCTTATCTTCGAGACTAAAATCTCGGGAACGAAATTTTGCAAACCAACGACGAAAAGCGCATTCATTGCCAAATGCCTAGTTAATTTTTTTAGCTATTTCGGCAGCGCTTCCGTTCAATTGAAATTCGTATAGAAAAATTGTACGACAATTGCTTAACGAAATCATATGGTAAAATCCTGAAAAGAGGCAAAACTGAACAAATGGAAAAAATACTGAACAGTGTTATTGTATATATAAGAGTGTAACATTCTCTATGGCTTAGCATATACCGTGACACAATAGAATAAATATTTCTTGAGAGATAAGGCTACAAAAACACAGGACATTAAAACAGACAAAGACATTAAAACAAACTGGAAAGGTACATTGGTTGTTAATAATACATTGCTGATACCCTACGGTAGCTTTTATATTTTTCAATCACAATTTTAGTAACTAAATAACAATGGATAATCTCTACTCAACTATATTAACAAATCCATCCTTTAAGGCGATAAATGGCCAAAAATATTAAATCTGATTATTTACATTCATGGGTAAGATTTTTGAATTGGCCACTGGATTGGCAGGGTATAACTGAGAATTTAGGAATTCCAAGATTAATGTTCAAAAAAGGTCCCAATGTTTGAAAAGATATTAAATAATAATGATATCTAGCTGAGGAAGGAAATTTTAACTATCTTGGAAAAGATCCATAGAAGCGGCAACCCTACCACACCTGATTTTTTTACATTTCTACCAGTTATCTTTCTGCTTTAACCAAGGTTTAGCCAAAATGTCAGCTTCTATGTTCCATAGTATTCCATTTTCTTTATTCTTTACACTTTATTCGTTGATTTTATAATTTTACTTAATTCTTTATTCTATTATTTGACTGACCGTATATCAAGCAATTAGCTTTACAAAAAACGGCGTTCGATCCTACTTTCTCGTGCTATAGTGAAAGAAAGGACAATATGGCTAGGCTACGTTTTGTGGATGAAGGATGACAGATTACCAAAGATTATACTTTTTTCCATCCCTCTGCGGCCAAGTGAAAAGTAGTTCGTCCCTGAATAGGGTGAGGAGAGGCCATAATGAAAGATTTAAAGGATATTGGAACTTCAAAGGACGGGAAAAGAATGAAGCTTTGGATAGAATAGACAGGGGGATGAGTGCGTACAGCTGTGTTGGCCTTAGGTGGCTTGGTACTGCAATGAGTTATTAGTAGTAGCAGTAGCATTTTTCAAACCTTCATTTTTCATTTTTATTATTCATATTTTATTTTATATATCTTTTATTATTTTTATTTCTTTTATATTTATGTTTATATTCATTTTATTACTTGTTTGTTGTTAAAATTTAAATCTTTATTTTTCTTCTTTCTTGTATTTTATTCCTTATTTTTCACTCTTTATTCTTTTCGTGTTGATCAGGTTCAAAAGCCTAAATTTTATGGTATTTTTCCGGTATTTCGGCTCTTTTGCCCCATTAGAAACTATACTATTTATCTTTATTTCTAAAACTGGCTCAAGTTGCTTCGAACATATTGAAAAGAAATATTAGACCTTTATCTTCTTTTTACGAGTTTCTGTTGAAGTAGGGATTGAAGGAGCAAGAAAGGAATGCAATTTAGCCAAGAATTTTTAACTGACAATTCTTCTTCTTCTACAGAACCGCAAAACCACAGTTTCCGATGAATGGTGTGTTGTATATTCTTTGATGTTCTTTAGCCATTATTGTTTGAATTAAATAAAAAAAAAACTTTTTTTTAACTGAAAGTAAGGAGCGACCTTAAAACTTAAAACGAACAGAAATTATCCCGTATATGAAAGGGGCTGTCTCCTACTTAACGCCTCGCTCTTTACACTAAAGTTTGACTCGCTAAAGTTTGACTCTGTCTCAAAACTTTATTTTTTTAAACAATAAAAAACTTTAGCGTAAAGAGCGAGGCGTTGAGGAGGGGACCCTTTCATATACGGAATAATTTCTGTTCGTTTTAAGTTTTAATGTCGCTCCTTACTTTCAGTTAAAAAAACTTGTTTTTTATTTAATTTTTGAACGTTTTTGAATAAATACAGGTTTTGATCTTGGCTCACCGTACATGAATAATTAAAACAAAATTTTCGTATTAATTTACTTTTGTTTGGTTAAATGGCTTTCTCGAAAATTGTTTAATTTTATTTACGAACGTTTTTATTAGTAATAAATATACGTAACTTACGAATTAACTTACGTAACGAACTTCTATATTCATATATTTTTAATAAGTATATTAGGGGGTTCGCCCCCTAGTCAATACCTCGCTCTTTAAGCTAAAGTTCGAATTTTGTTCCAATTCTTTAAAAATGACCCCTTAATCACAAAGGTCGTTAATTAGAATAAATAGCTCTTATGAAAGTACTAAAAAATCTTTAGCTTAAAGAGCGAGGTATTGACTAGGGGGTGAGCCCAATCATATATGTAATATTTTCTGTTCGTTTAAAGTTTTGATGTTGCGGCTGTTGCAGTGAAAAACTTGTTTTTTTATATTTAATTTCTGATCTTTTTTTAAATAATGCTGGGAAGTCCGGCGTCCCCTTCATAGCAATGTCCCTTCCCCCATGAAAACTTCTTCATGGAAAGATCCTCCCACATGATCTTTTATATTTTTCAATCACAATTTTAGTAACTAAATAACAATGGATAATCTCTACTCAACTATATTAACAAATCCATCCTTTAAGGCGATAAATGGCCAAAAATATTAAATCTGATTATTTACATTCATGGGTAAGATTTTTGAAGTGGCCACTGGATTGGCAGGGTATAACTGAGAATTTAGGAATTCCAAGATTAATGTTCAAAAAAGGTCCCAATGTTTGAAAAGATATTAAATAATAATGATATCTAGCTGAGGAAGGAAATTTTAACTATCTTGGAAAAGATCCATAGAAGCGGCAACCCTACCACACCTGATTTTTTTACATTTCTACCAGTTATCTTTCTGCTTTAACCAAGGTTTAGCCAAAATGTCAGCTTCTATGTTCTATAGTATTCCATTTTCTTTATTCTTTACACTTTATTCGTTGATTTTATAATTTTACTTAATTCTTTATTCTATTATTTGACTGACCGTATATCAAGCAATTAGCTTTACAAAAAACGGCGTTCGATCCTACTTTCTCGTGCTATAGTGAAAGAAAGGACAATATGGCTAGGCTACGTTTTGTGGATGAAGGATGACAGATTACCAAAGATTATACTTTTTTCCATCCCTCTGCGGCCAAGTGAAATGTAGTTCGTCCCTGAATAGGGTGAGGAGAGGCCATAATGAAAGATTTAAAGGATATTGGAACTTCAAAGGACGGGAAAAGAATGAAGCTTTGGATAGAATAGACAGGAGGATGAGTGCGTACAGCTGTGTTGGCCTTAGGTGGCTTGGTACTGCAATGAGTTATTAGTAGTAGCAGTAGCATTTTTCAAACCTTAATTTTTCATTTTTATTATTCATATTTTATTTTATATATCTTTTATTATTTTTATTTCTTTTATATTTATGTTTATATTCATTTTATTACTTGTTTGTTTTTAAAATTTAAATCTTTATTTTTCTTCTTTCTTGTATTTTATTCCTTATTTTTCACTCTTTATTCTTTTCATGTTGATCAGGTTCAAAAGCCTACATTTTATGGTATTTTTCCGGTATTTCGGCTCTTTTGCCCCATTAGAAACTATACTATTTATCTTTATTTCTAAAACTGGCTCAAGTTGCTTCGAACATATTGAAAAGAAATATTAGACCTTTATCTTCTTTTTACGAGTTTCTGTTGAAGTAGGGATTGAAGGAGCAAGAAAGGAATGCAATTTAGCCATGAATTTTTAACTGACAATTCTTCTTCTACAGAACCGCAAAACCACAGTTTCCGATGAATGGTGTGTTGTATATTCTTTGATGTTCTTTAGCCATCATTGTTTGAATTAAATAATAAAAAACAAGTTTTTTTTAACTGAAAGTAAAGAGCGACATTAAAACTTAAAACGAACGGAAATTATTCCGTATATGAACGGGGCTGTCCCCTCCTCAACGCCTCGCTCTTTACACTAAAGTTTGACTCGCTAAAATTTGACTCTGTCTCACAACTTTATTTTTTAAACAATAAAAAACTTTAGCGTAAAGAGCGAAGCGTTGAGGAGCGGACCATTCCTTTCATATACGGAATAATTTCTGTTCGTTTTAAGTTTTAATGTCACTCCTTACTTTCAGTTAAAAAAAACTTGTTTTTTATTTAATTTTTGAACGTTTTTGAAAAAATGCAGGTTTTGATCTTGGCTCACCGTACATGAATAATTAAAACAAAATTTTCATATTAATTTACTTTTATTTGGTTAAATGGCTTTCTCGAAAGTTGTTTAATTTTATTTACGAACGTTTTTATTAGTAATAAATATACGTAACTTACGAATTAACTTACGTAACGAACTTCTATATTCATAGATTTTTAATACGTATATTAGGGGGTTCGCCCCTTAGTCAATACCTCGCTCTTTAAGCTAAACTTCAAATTTTGTTCCGATTCTTTAATAATGACCCCTTAATCACAAAGGTCGTTAATTAGAATAAATAGCTCTTATGAAAGTACTAAAAAATCTTTAGCTTATAGAGCGAGGTATTGACTAGGGGGTGAACCCAATCATATACGTATTATTTTCTGTTCGTTTTAAGTTTTGATGTTGCGGCTGTTGCAGTGAAAAACTTGTTTTTTTATATTTAATTTCTGATCTTTTTTTAAATAATGCTGGGAAGTCCGGCGTCCCCTTCATAGCAATGTCCCTTCCCCCATGAAAACTTCTTCATGGAAAGATCCTCCCATATAACCCCCGACCCTCCCACCCCCCCCACCCCCACCCCCCTACTAACAGGAAAAATCTCCCCTGAAAACGTCTGTATACTTCCCAATAACCAATACTACATGTAAACATTGGGTAAAGTTCATAACTTTCAGCCTTCCCCCCGGGAGCTTCGAGGGATTACGTCATCCTAAAAGACATACTTATAATATTTTCGAACATGCTGAATAAAATGGCTATCTCAAAATTTTGATCAGGTGACTTTGGTAAAAAAATGAGCGTGGGAGGGGGCCTAGTTGCACTCTATTTTTTTGGTCACTTAAAAAGGGCACTAGAGCTTTTAATTTCCATTCCAATGAGCCCTCCCACGATATTCTAGGACCACTGGGTTGATACGATCACCCCTGGGGAAAAAAAAAAAAACACGCACCCGTTATCTTTCTTCTGGCTAAAAATGCAAAATTCCACATTTTTGTAGATAGGAGCTTGAAACCTCTACAGTAGGGTTCTCTGATACGCAGAATATGATGGTGTGATTTTCATTAAGATTCTATAACTTCCAGGGGGGTCTTTCCCCTTTTTTTTCTAAAATCAGCCAAATTTTCTCAGGCGCGTAACTTTTGATGGGTAACTTTTGATGGGATTAAACTTGATGAAACTTATATATTTGAAATCAGCATTAAAATCTGATTCTTTTGATGTATCTATTTGTATCAAAATTCCGTTTTCTAGAGTTTCGGTTACCATTGAGCCGGGTCGCTCCTTACTTACAGTTCGTTACCACGAACTGTTTGATCCTTTCAAATATTTGTGTTTTTTAACGTTTTTAACTTATTTCCCTTTTTCAGTCATTTTACACGTCCCATAACATAGCACTGCAAAAACTTCTCAAAAGACATGGCTATCAAGTTCCCGAATGGTTAGCAGAAGCTTTAAGTGAAAGGCCTACAAATGACGTTCCCAATTTGAAACATCGCAATAGGAAAACAAGAAACCTTTCAAGAGGATAAATTACATTCAAATGCATTAATTTGAGCAGTTTGTATCCTATGCCAAGATAAAAAAATTTTTTTTTTTTTTTTGTTACTTTGTACTCTTAGCAAACCTAGTATTTTACTAATTTATTGTTTAGTTAGTAATATTATATTTATTTTATTATAATTGAAAATCGCAGCCAGTGTTGTAGGGGAGGGAAAGGGTTGACTGTTTTGTGTTGCTGCTTTTTAAAGAATTGCTGCTCTTTTTCGACTGGTGTTATTCTAGGAGTTTCGCTTTCGCCCGTGTAAAAATAAATGCAAAAATATACTTTAAGAAAAAATAATTATCTTTCACGTGGAAGATCGAGAGCAACTCTTGAATCCTAGATATTCTATTTTCAGGTATCTGTTGCTTTTGTGTGGTACATTGTGTGGCTCAAAGCTAATAGAATATTTTCTAATTAACCAGTATAAGTCTTGCAGTCTGTTACATGGAAAAAATTACATCTTCAATTTTATTCTGTGGACTGTTCCAGCTTTTCAGATGAGTTGAGAAATGTTTCTTTTACTCTCTTTTTTTTACTCTCATAAAGTCCTTACGATTTTGCATTTAATCTGCTTTTTGTCTGTGTTTAATTTTTATGGTGAAAAACTTGCGCAGATCTTTCGAAGCCCTGTAGTACCCTAAACTTTTGGAAAGATATATTTCCATTTCCATGTATCCTAAGGAATATTCTGGCTCTCCTTTAATAGCGAAATTTGGCGTTTGTTTTTATGAGTTTTCCTTGGCCAATGTGCTCAACGTCATTAGATAATCAATACACCTCTAAAATGTTTATACCATACACCGCTAGAGGATAGAAAATTTCAGCCATAAGCTTGTGTTATCAATGAATGCTTCTTCTGAGACATCTTATAAAGTTATTCATTGTTCTTTCAATGTCCATTTTCTAACCGATGGCTAAAACAGTGTCATCCATAGAACAATATGTCGGGTTCTGAATGGAAAATCTGAACGAGAAAATCAAAGACGTACCTTTCCAACGCGAATTATATTTAATAAGTTGTAAAACTAATATTGGCTTTTATGAGAAAATTTCTATTTACTTTAGAATCAATTGTTGTGTCCATGCGTCTTACATTTACGTTTTTCATTTGCCGAAGTACATTTTAACTATATCTGTGAAAATGCGATTTCCGGAGTCCCGTCTCTTTAAAATCTCTCTCTCTCTCTCTCTCTCTCTCTCTCTCTCTCTCTCTCTCTCTCTCTCTCTCTCTCTCTCTCTCTCTCTCTCTCTCTCTCTCTCTCTCTCTCTCTCTCTCTCTCTCTCTCTCTCTCTCTCTCTCTCTCTCTCTCTCTCTCTCTCTCTCTCTCTCTTTTTCTCTTTTTCTCTTTTTCTCTCTTCCTCTCTCTCTTTCTCCCTCTCCCTCCCCTTCTCTCTGTAGCGCTATCTCAATATTTTAAATATCATGACCGAGTATAATGGCTTTATTTTATTTAGTTTTTAATTATTAATTTACCTTTAAAATGAGCTGTTATTACTTCCTTTGTTATTAGACTTTGAAACCTGACGTCAAACGCGATTACCAATATGTACTTTTTCTCAGCTGCCCTATTTGCTTCTTTCCTGACAGATCAACTACAAAACCAAATGCACCATCGTCTGACAGAAAAAATTTCCTGGATTTTTTTGGGCAATCATTTAAGCAAGTATGTGCTTGAGTATGGAAAATGCTCTTAAATATATTTTAAAATGGACTTTGAGTTGCCATGAACCAACTTCTAAATTAAAAAAGGCTTCTTAAATTGTCATTTCGTTTTCGGTGACAAAAAGTTTGTTCGGTTTTTGTTTCTTATTAAGCCTCTTTTTGGAGACAGTATGTCCGTGACTGGTTAATTTTAAGGTTCATTCAAGGACTTGTGTCTCTGTAGGCTCAGAAATCACAAAAAAAAGTGAGAATCAGTCAAATTAGCTTCTGAAAGGCTCGAATAGACGAACCCTCCTTTGAAATATAAAAAAAGAGAATACCTGGACGAATTACGCCTCTGTCTCTTAATCAGCATTCAATGTTTTGGATTTTCATTATTGAAAAAAGAATTTATTTCACGAATCAGAAATTTTTCATTGTTCCTTAGTCAGTGCTCAATTCTGAGCTTTAGACATTTTATCACAAATTCTGATAAACACTCCGAAGGTTTCATCAGAAAAACACATTTTCTACCAAAGCTGTGCAGAAGGTCTAGAGCAACACGTATTTCGTCATTACATAGAAATGTCCTCAGGATAACGCAATTTGAAAGTATTGAAGTCGCATAGTCAGTGCTAGTACTTGAACGATATTCTTTTGGGTTTTTCTCAGGTTCTTTATATCGATATCATAAGGTAATCTACCTGTTATCAATATGCTACTTTTTTCACTGGCAGCTCTTATTGGTTCGCTACCTACCATCACAAAGATTTTCTCAGCTTAATAATTTTAACTAAATTTTTTATAGTTTCGCAGTTCCTCTGGATGCCGGTAGATAGTTTACTGATAAAATCTAATTTGGAGCATTTAAAAATTAAGTGATGATATTGTTTATAAGATTTAAATTTTTTAAATCTGCAGTACGTGTAGTTTACAATAGTATATACTTCTCGAATTTCGTAGACTGTAAGTATAATTTTCAATTTGTGGTGGGGCGGACCCAACTGGATCGAGTTTTAGGCCTCAAAGGCCTGTTGCCTCCACATCCTAGGTGGCTGACCTTTCAGAGTCGCATCACTGACCCCCCCCCCCCCCTACACCTGCACGCGATATAGGCTATACCAGGGCTCAAATCTGCGTCCCGAAGGACATAGAATTACAAGTCTTGTGTACTATCCCTTCGGCTAAGGTAGCTCAGGCTGCAAGTCTAATAAACTCCTCTTAAAGTCATAACCAACATTGTAGGTACCGGTTCCTTGTACATTATGTCTGTTGTTTAATTTTGCTTTATTCCATTATTGTGTTGTTATATTATTTATGTTAAATATTGTGCCTTTTTTTACTGTCTTTTATAGCATTAATTTATTACGCTTGTACTTTATTTTAAATAAGTTATAACCAGTGTGCTGGGTTGACACAGTGGCAAAAACAAGGATTTCTTTTTACTCTTTTTGTGTCTTTTTTCGTTTTTGAATGGCTATTTTTATGGAAAATACGGTGTATATTTACAGGTACTCTCTATATCAGTTTTAATGAGCAATTACTGTGGCCTTGTCTAGCTAGGTTGATTGAGGACACACTAAATTCACTAGTAACCGTACTTCACGATGAAGTTGAATCTGATATAAACTTTCTATTTTTTTCAATTAATTGCTTGTCGTTGATTTCGCTCTCTCTTTATTTTAGTTTCTTTACAGTACTCTTAGTTTATGCTCTGCCATTCCGTATGTAAAACAGTTGTAAACTTATTTGATGTAATATTGTTCTTAACAAACAATTTTCAGACAATTAATTTAAGCTAGGACGAAAGACGACAAGCATAACACTTGTCTGACGACATGCATAAGAAAAGAATTAAAAAACCGTAATGTTTATTTTCTTATGACGATCGGAGTCCTACTGACTGTATCTGTGCAATTTGTAGTACTTCAGGAACCCGCTGTGCAAAGTCATGCGATTGTTTTCAAACCTGAAGATTGGTTATTTATTGATTGGGAACTGCTTATCAATTAGATAATTTTAGCCAGGAATATTTAAATGTCTGTTGAATTGAGTTGACTAAAATCTTTCTTAGTTAAGCCAAGTCTAATCAAAAGCGTGTGAAAATTTTATTGTTCGCTTTTAACAACTTGCATTTGATTTAAAATCCCCCGCACAAGCTTGCTTCTGGGGGTATTTTGTTTGTTTGTTTTTTATGTATATAGTAAAATAAATCCCAGTTATAAATAAAATGCCTGCATTCATTCTTTTAAGAGCTATAAGGATGCTAGTTGACTTTTGTATTCAAAGGATTTGATCCTCTGCCATAGAAATCTGAAATATCTGTTTATTCCGTTTTCTTTCCCTTTTTTACGCTTTGACTTAGCCTCAAATTCTAAGTTACTTGGAAACCCTCCGCTTTACTGGAAGAAGTTAAACAATTTACTTTCTTCCCAAATTTAAAAATATAAATGCTACTGACTGAAAGTTCTTAATATGTGATTTCTGCAGTTGCTTTCGTACGAGTCTTTTTTGTAAAAGTTTAATGATCAAGTGATTAGAAAGTCCCAAAACTCCTTCCTGCCCCCCTCTCTTACATTGGGTATGCAAGCTAGCTTCACCACTGCTACTCTGTTATTTAGTGTTTTCTTTGCGAATTTATTATGTTTTAATTTCAGTTTGAAAATGAGTTGATGATTGAGTATTATGGTGGCCCAACTGAGTAAAAGTTACTTAGTTACTATTTATGGAAACCTGGACAATTTATGGACAAGTATGATATAGTAACATAACATTTTTAAAAACATGAACATATCCAATTTGTCCAGGAAAAATTACTTTATTACCTCCCTCAAGATGCTCAGGTAGCCAAGAAGAATGTGTATTTTTTGGCTAAGTAAAATACATTAACATAGAAAAAAGAAACACGGCATACACACAAGAGTTTACTTCGAGGGGAGGCGATATTCAAGGGGTGGGGGATTTCTAAAAAAAAATTAAAAGGATGAAGAAATATGATCAACAAATAAAATTACAAGGAAATTTGTAAAAGGCTTAAGAATTAAGAGGATAAAGTGGGGGATGTGCATATACAGGTCTTTGGAAATGAGCAACGTAGTCAAAAGGACACACAAAAGGGACAAGGAAAATACTTGTCCAAGTTTCCATAAATCGAATTCTTCTTTTTGGGGCTAAGAACTGAGAATAGTAAATCAAGATATGGCCAAGTGGATTTATATTCGCGGTGTTCTGAAAGGAGTTCGAATATCTCCAGAGCACTTCAGTATTTGTGAAATTATTTCGATTAATGCGTAAACAAGATAAAGTTTGTAAACTGATTTTTCCGGGTCGTTTCTAATATTTACTTAAGTTATTTCTTAGACTATTTATGAACTGGAGCATGTATATTTTGAAAACACTTAAAAAATGGACTTGGTCGTTTTAATAAGATACAGTTCAAATTCCCATGCCTTAAGTCAATCAATCTACTCAATCTATCCTGAAATAATCGTAAACGTTAATTTTAATACGTTAATTTATTTTTTTATGCGTTAATTAATTTATTTTTTATATTTTAATTTAATTTTTAATACGTTAATTTTAATTTTAATGCAGAATTCTAAGTTAGACCTTCCATTGCGACTTCTGACTAACTGTTAAGCTCAGGTAATACTATTTTTAGTATTAGAAAGCTAAAAACTTATCAATAAAGATCAACATTGAAGATTCCAATTTTTTATCCAACCATTTATAATTTTAAATCCAACCACCCTGATTGAATAAATTATTTATTTTATTGTAGATTTAGCTGTATTTTCTCTTTACTTTTGCACTAACAGCTCAAAAATGTGCCAATTCAATATTCATGTCCTTAAAACAAAACAAAGATATTTAAAAGTAACAGTCAAAGCTACAAGTATAGTTTACTTTCTATAACTTTTCATACTTTTCCATTGTTTTTTGGAAAATAACAGTAATGAAATTTTTTATCTGAAAATGCAAATTATTAGTTTTCTGGGATGAGATTAAATTCATTTCAATCCTCTTGTTCCTGTTCCAAGGATATTCTTTTTCCGATTGGGTTACAGGAAGCCCATTTTCACAGTGATTACAATTACATTAAACCGCGTTTTTTTCTCCATTTACTCAATAAATTTAAACTAAGAAACAAGTTTCATGATTCAAAGCATCTATTTTCACTTAAACATAGGCTCTTTGGTCGCCAATTTTCGTCAGTATTGTGGTATAGCAGGTGTATCATCGCCAAATTGAATCTTTTGGAGACACCCAATCCTGCTTAAATTGTAGGTTGTAATGTATTTGTGGATTTCAGTGAAATTAGATATTGTAAAAAGAGAAATTAAAATACAAAAACCCCATTTGGATGGCTATCTTGGGGAAACGTCCCATGTTATTTGGATAGCCTCTTGGGAGGAGTTAATTTCCTTCTTTATATATTTTCTTCGGTTTTTATTATATTTTGTAACGTGAGATTAGGTTGCCTACCTTGTTTTTAGTGTGTATGCTAACTGATGTTATAATTTGCATCCTGAGTGATTTAGTTATTTGCTGAAGGTGTGAGTGTAATGAATCGTAGTTAGTTGTGGTTGTCATCTATTTATCTGTTGCTGAATTATTACCGGTGACGTAACAATTGTACATTGTTTTTTTAGAATATACGAGGGTCTCTGTTTTTTATATGAAGTTGCTTATATTTCGTCTTCTTTTTCTTAGTAGTAGCAGTGGGTCTCGATTTTTTTTTTTTTTTTTTTTTTTTTTTTTTTTTTCGTAAGCTCGAGTGGATTTTGAGGGATGGTTTAAACGTTATTATATTGGGGAAAAAATGAAATGTCTGCAAAAAATTGTGCTTAAAGATATCAACAACTAAACAAAATAACAAGGACGTCCATGGGGATTTCATGCACCGAAGCTGGTGAGTTAGTTCGAGGATTTATATATACATATATATATATATATATATATATATATATATATATATATATATATATATATATATATATATATATATATATATATATATATATATATATATAGTTCTTGAATTAATGGAAAATTCTCTGCGAAATTAAGTCGAATAAGATAGACTAAGGCTAGTTGGTTTCTTCGCAATCCAGTCAAATATTTCGTGGTAAACAGTCCAATGAATAACATGGGGTAATAGCAATCGAAACTCTAAAAAAAGAAATTTTGAACAATTAATACACTAAAAGGATAGACCTTTTAAGCTGATTTTAAATATATACAATGTATAAAGTTTAAGATTACTCCTCAAAAGCTATGAGCCTGAAAAAATGTGCCTAAATTTCAAAGAACAGGGAAAACACCCCAAAATTACAAGCAATCTTAATGGAAATCACATCAAATTCAGGTTATGAGAGAACCCTGTGGCAGGGGTTCCAAGCCACTATCTACAAGATGGGGATTTTGTATTTTTTAAAGGGCTCATTTGGACGAAAAACAATGATTTGTATTCCCTTTTTAAGAGTCAAAAGTGATTAGATTCAAGTTAGATGCGATTTTGCGAAAGAAGTTGCATTTGGCGCATTTATGTATTACTATTTAAAGTACGGGAGAGATCTACAATTAGGGCTGGTGAAAAATGGGAAAGGAGTTACAGAGCATTTTTTCTTCTCCTGATCTTTGTCTCAATCGATCGCAAATTCTAGGATCTGGCAACCTTTTTGGGTGAATATCCCAATAAAGATAGCTTCAAAATTAGGCTTTAGGTAAGAAACTACTAGATCCATACCTTTCGGTGTCAAAAGATCGAAGGAAAAAACTTAGAGAGAAAGGATGATGTGAAAGAAAGCTAAATAAGTAGCTGACAAAAAAAAAGAGCTCTAAGAAACAGACACTGACACTGTCTAATTGAGCGAAAAAAAACAGACGCTAACTGGGTGAGAAGGCGGCTCCCTCAATAAAGGTCAAGTTTAAAACGATAGAATAGAATAGAATTTATTGCTACAAAAGCCCAAAGGGCCGTGGTCACAAAAACAAAGACCCTTTCATACAAACATAAATTGGCACAAAACTATAATCTAGGCTAGTGAAATATCTCCCTCACTCCTAATCCTCGAAAGACCTTTCTCTATACTCTATACTCATCGTCAGAAACCTTTCGAATCTTTTTATACCTCCCATATCTTTCCTTGGTAATAAATTTATTATCTCATCTCTCTCCCAAGCCTCAACCCCAAACAATTCTTTCCTTAAATCTATTAATTCCCTACACTTCCCCACAAAATGAACCAGATCTTCCTCTTTCCCGAACATGGAACAGAAGTAGGGACCAGAAGCTTGCCTAACCGCTCCCAGATACTTCCTTCTCTCACCTAGTGGTAACCCATCTGACCTAACACAAATAATCAACTTTTGTTGCTTCTTTTGAAGCCCCGCCTTATGCTTCTTTTGAAGCCCCGCCTTAAAATACAATTCTTCTCCCCACTGCTCCTTAGCCTTTGCATATAACCCAAGGGATTAGGTTTTAGTAATTCGTATATGCCACATCTGGATCTTAAGGGCCCTTAGCCTGTCGCTAATCGTACTTGCAGCTTCTTCTTCTTTTCATCCAATCCCTAGGCCACCATTCCATTGCTCTTAAAATTCACCATCATCGAGTATCTTCTCTATTTGAGATGGCCATATATCACTCTTTGGGATCCTCAGAGCTTCTAAATATGCTGCTTTTGTTATCCTTACTCTGGTCATACTCAGGATTTTCTCCCATTGTTTTATCATCCCTACTAGCCTATCACTTCTTAAAGAAAACAAACCTAGATCTCCTCTCAATACTAAACTATTCGTTGAAAAATGTAGAATTAAAACTCTCTTAAAATACTGAAGCTGAATCTTCTCCATCGTCTTACCAGCTATGTATCCCCAAACTTCAGATCCATAATGGATAGCCGATTCAATCTTTACCTGAAATATCTGCTTATACATCTTCAGGTTCTGTATGTTTGCCAGTTGGCTAGCAGTCACAGCATAGGCGCAGGACTTTCCTTTAGCAAGACTTAGCTTCAGCTGCTTTCCAAACTTACCATTTGACGAATACTTACATCCTAAATATGAGAAACTCATCCCTACAGTCTAAATCTAGTCCCTCCCATTTAACTCTATCCCTACTTGCAATCTTACCCCCTTTTCTAAAAACAATAAGTACCGATTTCTTTGCATTAAGGCTTAGTTTTTTTCTATCTATATAATACTTAGTTCTATCCAACAAGAGCTGTAAATCCTTTCTAGACTTTGCCACTAGTGCCAGGTCATCTGCAAACATCAGCATGCATAGTTCACAGATATCTAATGACACCATTGGGGCAAAATCATAGCTTCCTAAGAAATTCAGGCAAATCATTAATAAACATCGAAAATAGCCGCGGAGACAGGGGACAACCTTGTTTAACACCCTTTCTAGAACAAGTAACATCTGAAAATTTTCCTGCAACCCTAATAACAAACTTTGTAGCTTCATACATACCTATTAAGATCCTTACAAGTGGGTGGGCAGGCCAATATTTGTACAATCCTTCATTAAGTTCCCTCTTTACATTATCAAATGCCTCTTTTAAATCCAAAAAAGCTACATACAATTTACCTCCCTTCTTATTTATAAACTTATCAACTAAACACTTTAAAGTAAAAATCTGATCAATCGTACTATGTCCCTCCCTGAAACCTGACTGCTCCGCGGCTAGCCTTTCAGTTTTCTGGAGCCAACTTCTAAGTCTGTTATCTAATACCTTCGCCATTAACTTTCCTAGTGTGTTACCTAAATGTATACATCTATAATTTTCATGTAGTTTCCTATTCCCTTTCTTAAAAATCGGCACTCCTACTGCCAGGCTCCACTCACTAGGCCAAATTCCAGATCGAAGAACTGCTGTAAACCGTCAGGTTTACGTCAGGTACTATACTTCCATAGAACTGCTGGAATACCGTCAGGATCAGGTGCTGAACATCCCTTCATCTCTTTTAAGCTTTTCCATGCTTCTTCTACCCTAACTGGCTCGATTAAAGCATCATCTTCTTCCTTCATAGGGCCATGAACTTTATCTTTGATACTCTTCTTCCAATTATCTTCAAATATACACTCGTTTTCCGTTATCTCCTGCCTCTTTAGTTCACTTAACCAGGTTTTCGTGGGGGGGATATCTTGGCTTGTCTCCCTTCTGGTAGAACTTGAAACCTTCTTCCAAAAAAACTTTGCTATCCTTATCCTTTAATGCCTGCTCTATTTCCTTAATATCTTCTTCTTCTTTCATCTTCTTACACTTTCTTATACTCTCTCCTAATTCTTCGGTATGCCAATAAATTATTATCTAAAGTCCCTGGTCTCTGGAACCTGACTACATCTAACGCTTCTTGTAGCCTAGCTTTTAACTTTTTACGTTCCATATCCAATTCCCTCTCCTCTGAATTCCTAACCTCAATTTTATCACTTTCTCCTGCTCCTACGAAAATATCATACGCTACCTTGTTCAGTCCCTTTAAACTCTCCTCCAACTTACCAGTTTTACAAAATTCCTCACACTCTTCTGTTAGCTCCTGAGTACTACCTCTTATTATCCCTTGGTTTACTATTTTTTCTGTCTCCTTAACTATTTTTATCGGTTTTCTAATATAAAGATCATTCTTTTAAATCTACTTATGTCCCCTTCTCTTTGCCAACTCCAAACCCTTATCTCGCATATAGACCTCTGGGACCCAGGAAGACTCAGATTAAGAGCAATTGGGACGTGGTCTGACCCTACGCAACCCATCACTCTAAAATTGTATCTCATTGGCCACAGACTCAACCCAACCAAACAATAATCTACCACACTTGGTGACCCAGAAAAACAAGTAAAATTCCCCACTTCTTCATCTTCTCCCAGTCTACCATTCACAATTACCATTTTTTCTTTCACACAAAAATCTAAAAGGTTAGATCCCCATTTATTCCTTCTATGGTTCTGGTCCTTACTCTGTTGCTTAGTAATTTTTGTATCAGCATAATACCAAGGTGATTTAGCAGGATCCTGCGATGCGTAGCTCCTCAAGTTGTCTCTAGCTTCCTCAAAAATAACTTCTGAAGTCCCAGCATACGCATTAAAGTCACCTGTAAGAATAAAATAGCTATCACCATACAATTTAACATATTTTCTCATCTCTTTTGATACCAACTCCCAAATATTTTCCTTCATATATGAACTTTTTGTGGTGCTATATAAACACCTCCCACTCCCATATCTAATTCATTAATTTTTACCTTTAACCACATTATATTCTCAGACACTCTTTTTAATCTCAAAACCAAGCGGAAACGACGTTCTCTGCATAAAACAGCAACTCCTCCGTTCACTCTGCCATTCTTTGATGGTTTTCCACAAGCGCACTCACACATAAACCCTTGAATGCAAATACAAGAACTTCTCCATGTCTCAGCTACACCTATAATATCCCACTCATCTAACCTACATAAATCACTTAGTTTCTGATCACTAAATCCCTGAATATTCCAGAAACATATTTTCAAATGAATTGCACTATGGCCCTCAAAATCCTATTCCGTAATTGCCGGATCGAGAATAAACCTACTAGGTTCGTTTCCTCTTGCCAAGCCTCTGCTTCTCGTCCGTCCATCCCAGACTCTTCTTCCCGACCCACTCGTACTCCCTCTTCCCACTCCAGTGCTGGGTTGACAATTTGATCTTCCAGTTTTCTCTCCATCAGTCTTTTTTGAACCCGTAATGGTCTAACTTCCGAATCTACTGGCCCTTGAAACATCCTAACCAGCATCTCTGTCTCGTTGCCGTCTATGACCGTAGTATCGGATACATCACTCATGACCGATTCTGTGTCCCCATATGCAATCCTGTCACTTTCCCCATCGGCCACCTTCAATTCAAACTTTTTATTTCCTCCGAATACGAAGAGTAAAAAAAATAAATAAAAATAATAACCGCTAATCAACAGGCCATAAAATTATTTTAAACTATATAACAACAAATACACAAAGGCCTTCAATCAAAATTACCACACAAATTAACACTTCATTCAATAGATAATAAATTAACACTTAAAATTAACACTTCATTCAAAAATTAAATCAAATAAAATAAATTAAGCTTCGTGCGCAGCTCTATATAAATTATGAGAAAAAACATTTAATTTGGATGAAAATTTATTTTGCTTTTTCCCCAAAGCATCATCAGGGTTTTTTATTTTATATGTATTCATTAAGTAAGTATTTGAATCAGATTTAGAAAAGCGGTATTGGAAATTAGCAAAAAATAAAAATGTGTTTTTTACATGCGCAATTTTACTAATTCTAAAAAACGGGAGAAGCGATTAAAAAACTAAAATCTGAGGCAAAGCGACTGTATTATATACCCGAGCCAGTGATTTCCGAGAAAGAAGATCGCGAAGACAAATTACTGCCCTGAAACTAGACGCTATTCTACTTTTAACTGCTTTAGAAATAGAAGTATGGCATAGAGCTAAAGTTGGGCTATAAGACACACTAAGATATAAAACAGAACGGTTTTAGAATACCATCATAAATACAACCAGATATTTCCGAGATTACCGTATCACTAGCTTTAGCTCCAATAATTAAAAACTGACATTTTTCAGGGTGGAAACAAAGTCCATGCTCACTAAAAACATTTGCTAAAGAATCTACATTTTGTTGAAGTGACTGAAGCGATCGACACAAAAGTAGTAAATCATCTGCGTAATCAATCCACGACAGAACATAACCTTTACCATAAATAAAAGTCAACTGAATATGATCAAATAGCCCCGAAACAGTAATATTGAAAATCAAAGGAGAAATAATGCTTCCTTGTCTCAGCCCCCTACATAACTTAACATTATAATCACTAAACTGATTCTTCCACTTAATACGAATGCGAGAGGAGCCATACCACTTTTTTAAAACCAAAACTACTGGTAGTGGGACATTATTCTCCAGAAGCGCAGTCATAGCCTAAGAATGGATAATTGAATCATACGCCGCCGCACAATCTAATGCAACTGTATAAACTCTATCCCATTGCTTACAAAAGGATATTATTCTTGAAAGGAGGGTATGAGCAACATCCATGCTTAGACCCTTGCGGAACCCAATTTGATTCAGGCCTTGGCTACAAGACTCCAAATACTTTAATAGAACTAACTCAAAATCTTTGCTAATCTGGCACGAAACAGTAATCGGCCTGTAATCAGAACATCGATTCGTATTCCCTCCTTTTTTTGAAAGGGGTGAAGTGGTAGCACGAGAAAAGCTAGTTGGAAGAACTCCAGAAGAAAGAATAGCAGTAAAGAGAGTAGCGAGAAGAAGGATTGCTTTGGGGGATGCCCATTTTATATGGTTTGAATGTATACCATCATGATCAAAAGAATGCTTACTGTTTAGAGCTTTAATTGCTACCGTTACATCTTCAACAGAAACAGATATTTTACTATTTGGGTGGGGCTTTGAAATTTCTTCCGATTATAAAGAGTCAAGCCGTGATTCAACTGCCGCATCACCGGATATCACTTCATTCTAGTCGCGCTGAAATTTTGGACAGTTTAGATCACTCGCTAAGTTTTAGGGTCATAAGAAAACGTTTGGTCTCCAATTTGTAATTTTGTTTCCCGTAGGAATGCATTGGATCTACCTTCGCTTTTCGCTTGCTCTAAAATCAGTCTCAACTTGTTTCCCGCTTCCCTTTCAGCCTTGGTATAATCAGGGGCCGCTTTTAGCCCGTATACTCTCAGATATCGATTTCTCCATGGGAGCGAGTCGCGAATATCTTTAGCTGAGAATCTAATTAGGACTAGTGAGACTTCTCCGGAACGAGTTTTCATTCTAAATGCCTCTTTACTGTCACTCCAGCGAATGTCTAAACTGGGCACAACGTTACCAAAACACTGTAATAAGTCATCCTTTAGTGAACGACCCCTTGCTCCTGGGTTGAACTCGTATAGCACCAAGTTATTTTTCTTAGATTCAAATTCTAACTTTTTCAACATGGGCAAGAGTTCCTGAACTTTAGTTTCCAAAGCACGAACTTTTTATCTTGTTTCTCCTCGAATGTAGCTCATTCCCTCCGTACAGATTCAGCACTGGCAACGGTATTTTCAATTCGCTGCAACTTCTCCGTTACCTCACTTCTCATCTTTTACATTTCGGCAAGTAGTTCTTCCATTTTCAGCATTAGATTCTACTTAAAATAAAAATATTACGTACCTTAAATAGCCTTTAATATATATCCACGCAAAGGCTAATCGTGCATTCCGCTTTTGCCGTTTACTTCGGGGCACGGCTAACACCCACGGATGGCTTTACAGTTAGTGGCTTGGAGCGCCCTCTTTCCCACTTACTGGACTGCTGGCTATAGGTGACAGCAAATATCTTCTTAATGGAATTTGATCGACACTGCTGGATTTCTGGCTTCCCAAAGGAATCCTTTTGGGCTCAAAATAAACTGTTCTATCTGTATTTCGAAACAGAGTCTCTTTTCCACTGGCTAGCCAACTCTTACCACCTCAATTACTAATTGTTTTCACTACAATCTAATCTGGTACAACAATAATGCTATCTATATTGGTTTCCCAATATTGGTCGGAGGAGTATCGGAGTTCCACTGTCTTATTTGCACGAGCCCAGTACAAAAAGTTCTTACTAAGTCCAGGCTCAGTACAAAACTAACTAAGTCCTGATTGGGACAAAAAAAAGGATAAATACTGACTAAGTGCTAAACAAGCTATGTCCTGGTTCTCTATGAAAGCTAAATTCTGACCTCTTGCAAAGAGGACCCAATCAATCAATCAATTTATTCATACTAAAAAAATATTATACAAGCCTTACTAAAGGTTATTTGGCCCAAGAAACTTAGCTTGTTGAGGGCCAAACAATACAAACACGAAATACGAATACGAGGAAGCGTGGTGAAATACGAATTGAAGGCGCTTGCTGTTGAGTTTTTGTCAACAATGTATCCATCAGCTTTCTTGTAAATACATGGTGAAGACTGTTCAAGTTACTTGCAGGAAAGAGTTTCAATAGCTATTTCAAACCTTTCGCAAATTCTCTTTTCAATCGTCAATTCGACGCAAAAAATACAGCTTTTTGGCTGCACGCACTGAAGAAGTAAGCGCTTTTTTTATCGTTTACACTTCAAAAGATCGTCCTGTGTCTTACTTTTACATGCAGCCTTGAACAAAGACGCTTTCATAGTAAATATTCCGACAAGCACATCCGCCAAGTCGTCCTCAGTGCTAAAAAAAAAAAGAACAAAAAAAGATTTGCATGTTTTTTAACACAATTTAAAAAATCTAAAACAATATTGGTCCAATGCTCCCAGTAAACTTGACGTAGATGTATTCTAAGACCACACTGGCTATACATGCCACTTCATATTTTGCCAATGGCTGACAAAATCCTCGTTTTCTCCCATTGATTTTATTATTTCCTTTCCTCTTTTTGTTTCATACATCATGTATAGCCAGTGTGGCCTTAGAATGTATTTATGTCAAGCTTACGGGAAGCATTGGACCAATATTGTTTTATATTTTTTTAAATTGTGTTAAAAAATATACAAATCTTTTTTTTTTTTGCACTGAGGACGACTTGGCGGAGGTCCTTGTCAAAATATCTGCTTCTTCTTCGTCTTCATATTTTCTCACTAGCTAACAAAATCCTCGTTTTCTCACCTTTATTTTTCATTTATTATTTCCTTTACCCTCTTAGTTTCATACGTCATGTATAGCCAGTGTGGTCTTAGAATATATTTACGTCAAAATTACGGGGAGCATTGGACCAATACTGTTTTAGATTTTTTTAAATTGTGTTAAAAACATGCAAGTCTTATTTGTATTGTTTTTTGTTTTTGGTTGTTTTTTTTAGCACTGAGGACGACTTGGCGGAGGCCCTTGTCAAAATATTTGCTTGTTCTTCGTCTTCATATTTTGCCGCTTGCTGAAAAAATCCTCGTTTTCTCACCTATTTGATTTTATTTTTCATTTATTATTTTCTCTCCTCTCTTGGTTTCATACGTCATGTATAGCAAGTGTGGTCTTATAATATATTTATTTAGGGCTTAATGAATATAGCAGCTACGAACCTCAGCGTTTGAGATACGAGACCGTCGACTGACTTATCGTATGTGCATCATGCACCAAAGGTCGAATACTTCCAAAGAGCTGGATTCATCGGGTTTTAAAAGCCAAGTTTTGTGAGTTTACAGCAGGATACAGCTTAAAACGGTTACAACAGTAGGCAGGATACAAGCTCATAACCGTTGCCTTGTAGACATCCATCTTATTTAATTATACTAATTTATTATTTTCTCCAAAGTAACTTCAAAATGCTTGCAAATACAGTCCATGTCTTGCCTATTTGAGCTCTTGTCAGCTTTTGTACCTCTAAAATAAAAGTAAAATTAATATACAAATTTTCTTTTAATTATTCACTTACGGTGAGCTAAAATCAAAACCTGCATTAATTCAAAAATGTTCAAAACATAAATAAAAAAACAAGTTTTTTAACTGAAAGTAAGGACTCTTTCTTACAACTCTATTTTTTTAACAATAAAAAACTTTAGTGTAAAGAGCGAGACGTTGAGGAGGGGACAGCCCCTTTCATGTACGGAATAATTTCTGTTCCAAATGAAAAAGAGCAGAATACGGAAACAATATGGAAAAAATGTGTGTTGCCCCATTGTTGGCTGCCTGCCAACAGATTTTGACTCTTGATAAGGAAAATATAAGTTCTAATTTGTGACTGAGTGACCCGTTTCCAGTTTTCCACAAACATTTTTTCCATATGATTTGGTTGGAGTAAAAAAAAATATAAAAAAAAATCACATTCTTCATAGTAATGAATGATAAGTATATAACGATCCTTATCAATAACGAAAGTGTAAAAGCCTAACTATTGATAACATTCAATCATAGAATCAGCTTTTATGGTGATCCTAAATATGTATTTGTTTATTAGTAATTAATTAAAAACACTTTTTCCACAAAATAAGTTTTTCAAAGAAAAGTAAATAACTCCATTAAACCAAACATAAGCAAAAATAAAATCAAATAATCTACCAAGCGTGAAACTACAACAAATCAGCATCGATAAATAAATGAAACCCAAAACGAACAGAAACTACAATAAATAACCGAGTCAAATTCAAAACGAGCAGAAATTAACATGAGTAGGGATCAAAACCTCTGTGCCTTCCCAGGGCCAGAACATAATTTGTACTTTACTGAAAAAAAATATTATGTTTTTACTTTTATAACTTTAATAAATCAAATAATATTAACATTTTGATTAACAATTATCAGTATATGTATATTAAACTGACAATGAACATTCCATTTGTATTTCTTTTCAGTAAAGTGCAAATTATGTTCTGGCCTTTAGAAGGAATAAGGGTTTTGAGCCCTACTCGTGTTAATTTCTGCACGTTTTGAATCTCACTAGATTATTTATCGTAATTTCTGTTTGTTTTGGGTTTCATTTATTTATCTATACTGATTTGTGGTACTTTCATGATTGGTAGATTAGTTGATTTGATTTTTGCTCATTTTTGGTTTAATGGAGTTATTTACTTTTCTTGAAAAAGTTTTTTTTACTAAGTTCTGTTCGATTTATAATGACATAGTCTTTTCAGGGAAAAAGAAAATAATTATGTAAATCTTCTTTTTTTTTAAGACTTTATAGTTTGGACCTCAATTTGTAAGTTGGAGAAACTTTTTTAACAATTTTCAACAGCATGAACCCTTTTAAAAATCTGGACACAAATAGTAGTGCTTAATTTAGTTTCATATCTCCCCTAGTTGACCTGAAATAGTAAACTTGATACCATTCGCAAAAAGATCTGTTTACTTTCTTAGATAGCTTGCATACACTTACGCTATTTTGATTTGGTTAAATTTTAAGAGCAGAGGTAGCCCCGAAAGTTTGAATCTAATACCCTCAGTCGTTTTTGGGATACTGCTGAGATGCCTTATTAAGAATTAGCATTAACACAGTGCATTTTGATTTAATCTTAACTTACAACCTTTGTCCTGGGGACTCCGGGGGGTTTGTCATCCTTAAATAAACAATTTCCAGAACTTTTGACTACGTTAAACAAAATGAATATCTCAAAATTTTGATTGGATGTATTTGGGGAAATGGTGGGTGTAAGAGTGGGGGGTTAGTTGCCCTTCAATCACTTTCTATTATTAAAAAGGGCACTTGCCTTTTCAATTTTCAATTGAATGAGCCCTTTTTGATGTTTGTACAACATCACTTTCTATAAAAACCTTACATGCTCCCATGGCGTAACTTACAACCCTTGCCCTGAGGGTTGTGCGGGGGGAGGGTTGTCATCCTTAAAGACATAATTTCCAAAACTTTCAACTCCGTTGAACAAAATGGATATCTATAAATTTTGATTGGATGTGTTTGGGGAAGAGGCGGGCGTGAGAGGGGGGTTTGTTCCCCCCAAATCACTTTCGACTATTACAAGGGCACTAGCCCTTGTAATAGTTGGCACTAGCCCAGTTGGCGTTCGGGAAGCTGAACACATTGGGTCGTTTAAAGTAAAAATAAAAAAAACATTTATTGGGAGAGGGGAGGTAATTTATTATTATTGTCATTATTATTATTAATGTCTCAGTTTTTTTTTTCTTTTCTTTTCTTCTTAGATTTTGGTATTATTGGTTAACTGAGAGAGAGTGTTCAGGTTTTTTTTTTTTTTTTTTTTTTTTTTTTTAATGAAATTTGTAAAAGGTTGAGAATTAGAGGATTGCAGCCGTCTTTCATCAGGCTTTTTGAGCCTTCCCCAGGCGGTTGCTTGTATATAGTTTATTTTGTAATTAGTAGTAAATAAAGCAAGTCAAGTCAAGTCTAGCCCTTTGAATTCCAATCGAATGAGCCCTTTTCAATTTTCTACGACAAAGATTTTAATAAAAAACCTTATATGCCCCCAGGGCATAACTTATAACCCTTGCCTTGAAGACTATGGGGGGAGTGTCCTGCTCAAAGGTATAATTTTCTGAATTTTAAACTACGTGGAACAAAATGGCGATATCAAAATTTTGATTTGATATGTTTGGGGAAATGGTGGGCGTGGAAGGGGTGTAACTTACCTTCCAATCACTTTCGACTATTAAAAAGGGCATTAGCCGTTTCAATTTCCAATCGAATGAGCCCTTTTTGAAGTAGCTACGACAATGCTTTTTATAAAAACTTCATTTGCCCCCAGAGAATAACTTACAACCCTTGCCCTGAGGGCTGTGGGGGAGTGTTCTCCTCAAAAACATAATTTCTATCTGAAAATCAACAACGCTGGGCAAAATGGCTATCTTAAAATTTTGATTGGATGTGTTTGGGGAAAAGGTGGGCGAGAGAGGGGGGCTAGTTGCCCTCAAATCACTTTCGACTATTAAAAAGGGCACTAGAGCTTTGAATTTCCAATCGAATGAGCCCTTTTACAAGTTTCTACAACAAAGATTGCAATAAAAACTTATATACCCCCAGGGCATAACTTATAACCCTTGCCCTGAAGACTGGGGGGAGTGTCCTGCTCAAAGGTATAATTTCCTGAACTTTAAACTGCGTGGAACAAAATGGTTATCTCAAAATGTGTTTGGGGAAATGGTGGGCGTGGAAGGGGGTTAGTTGTCTTCCAATTACTTTCGACTATTAAAAAGGGCACTAGCCATTTCAATTTCTAATCGAATGAGCCCTTTTTGAAGTTTCTATGACAACGCGTTCTATAAAAACCTTATATGCCCCAGGGCATAACTTACAACCCTTTCCCTGAGGGCTGTGGGGGGGGGGGGTTGTCATCCTCAAAGACCTAATTTCCCAAACTTAAAACTACGTTGAATAAAATGGCTATCACAAAATTTTGATTGGATGTGTTTGGGGGAAAGGTGGGCGTGAGAGGGGGGTTATTTGCCTCCAATCACTTTCGACTATTAAAAGGGCACTATCCCTTTGAATTTCCAATCGAATGAGCCTTTTTTGAAGTTTCTACGACAACACCTTCTATAGAAACATTATATGCCCCCCAGGGCATAACTTAGAACCCTTGCCCTGAAGGCTTTGGGGGAATGTCCTCCTCAAAAACATATTTTCTATCGGGAAATCAACTACGCTGAACAAAATGGCTATCTCAAAATTTTGATTGGATGTGTTTGGGGGGATGATGGGCGTGTGTGGGCTAGTTGCCCTCCAAGCACTTTCGACTATTAAACGGGCACTAGCCCTTTGAATTTCCGATCGAATGAGCCTTTTTTGAAGTTTCTACGACAATGCCTTCTATAAGATATGCCCCCAGGGCATAACTTACAACCCTTGCCCTGAAGGCTTTGGGGGAGTGTCCTCCTCAAAAACATAATTTCTATCTGGAAATCAACTACGCTGAACAAAATGGCTATCTCAAAATTTTGATCGGGTGTGTTTGGCGGAATGTTGGGCGGGGCGGGGGGGGGACGAGGGGCTAGTTGTCCTCCAATCACTTTCGAAAAGAAAAAGGGCACACGCCACTCCCATTTCCAATTGAATGAGCCCTTTTCGAAGTTTCTACGACAACTTCTTCGATACGAAGTGCTCTGCTCTACAGAAAAAAAAACAATATAAAATACATTGCACCAACATTGTTATTATATGCGCTCAGGGCATACCCTTGCCCCGAGGGTGTGGGGGGGCGTCCTCGTCAAAAACATATTTTCTATCTGAAAATCAACTACGCTCAACAAAATGGCTATCTCAAAATTTTGATTGGATGTGTTCGGGGGAATGATGGGCGTGGATGGGGCTTGTTGCCCTCCAATCACTTTTTACTATTAAAAAGGGCACTAGCCGCTCCAATATCCAATCGAATGAGCCCTTTTCGAAGTTTCTAGGACAACTCCTTCGATACGAAGTGCCCGTGTATGGAGAAAGAAAAAATAAAAAATAATACATTCTGCTTACATCGTTCTTTACTTAGGCAGCACTATCGCGCTGCCTATGATTAGTGCAGCTATTAGTACACAAGATAGTTCGTTTAATTATAGAAAATACGAGGAAAACAACTTAATGAGGGGCAATTTCGGTAAAAATATGCCGTCCACTTTTGCTTGCACTGCAAAAGGCCCATGAGCTGATATATGAAGCCACTATAATCAGAAATGTTTCCCCTGAACGGAATGCTGGGAATTTTGTATTTCCCCCCTGAACGGATACGTTTTTTTCTGTTTTATTATCATTTTTTTCCAGGAGTGATTGTATTCATCTAGTTGTCACTTTCAAAAAATTTAATTTTTAATATTAAATTAAAAAATTTTATTTGATTTTCTTAATTTTAGTTTTAATTTTTTACTTTGAACAAACTACTTTGATAATGCATTACTTTTTATAAACTATTGAGTCTAAAGGCATTAAATATTTTGCTGTTTGATAACCAATTTCAAAACTGTCGATTTTGTTAGAAAATATCCGTCCAACGCTTCAGCATTGCCCAGCAGAACTCTTTGCTGGGAGTTTATATCTTAGTTTTTTTAAGTAGGCAATTGTTTTGTGTATTTTTTTTAATTAATTACTTTTTTTCATTTTTATATACTTTTACTTTAATTGACATATCTTTTCCATTGCCTTTAGAAAAATGTTTGTCTATAAGCTCCATTAAATAAAAAAAAAAAAAAACTAGTTTTTTCAACTGAAATTAAGGAGCAACATTGAAACTTAAAACGAACAGAAATTATTACGTATATTACAGGGGTTGTCCACCTCCTCAACACTTCGCTCTTCACGCTATAGTTTTTCGGCCTAAAAAGTTAATTATCGTTCTAATCAAACGACCCTTGTATTTCAGGAGTTGTTGGAAAATTTTAAACTTTAGCGTAGAGAGCGAGGTGCTGAGAAGGAGGCAACTCCCATCATATACGTAATAATTCTGTTCGTTTTAAGTTTTAATGTTGCTCCTTGCTTTCAGATGAAAAAAACTTTTTTTTATTTAATTTCTGATTGCTTTTTAAATAACGCCAGGATACCTGGCTCCACCTCCACAGAAAAATGCCCCTTCCCACAGAAATATCCTCTAAGAAATTCAATCCTGGCGAAAATTTACCCTGGACAATTACCCTTGACATCTCCACGGCCAGTTCTATGAGAATAATTTTGTAAAAAAAACTACTGATTTTTGTTCTTTACGTCTAGAGCTATCTGTTGGCACTTATTTTTGGCAATAAAATATACAAACAGAGGCCACTAATTTTTTAGAAGTCTGATGTTCTTGTCTGAGGACAATGTGACTCGTGCTCCACTTTTCATCTGATTTTGGTTGTTTTTGGTTTTGTTGCTTTTAGCGGATTCTTCATTCTGTTTTGCTGTTGCTTGTTGAAAATATAAGGGGTACAGTTTTCACTAAAATTGCGCCAATTTCAATTTTTGTGGTTTTTTATGCTGAACTCCAATCACATACCAGGCAATTCTATGAGAATAATTCTGTAAAAAAAACTACTGATTTTTGTTCTTTACGTCTAGAGCCATCTGCTGGCACTTATTTTTGGTAATAAAGTCTACAAACACAGTTCACTGATTTTTTCTAAGTCTGGTGTTCTTGCCTGAGGACAGTGTGACTCGTGCTCCACTTTTCATCTGATTTTGGTAGTTTTTGGTCATGTTGTTTTTAGCGGATTCTTCATTGTGTTTTGCAATTGTTTTTTTGTCTCAGGCAGCCAACAAGGAGAGTCGAGTATGCAAATATTGTCAACATCTTGGACAAGATAGATTCCAATTTTTCTGAGCTTTCTGACTTCTTAAACTCGGATGATGAAGAGAAGGATTGGACACCGCCAAACGTGCAAAACCAGAGTGATGACACTAAAACATCATCAGAAACTGTTGACAAAGAAGATGCAGTACCCAATGACACGGCTGCATCAAATCCAAAGCAACGTGAACTGATCTCGAAAAACGCTACTTTTACAAAGATGTCCACAATTGCGGCGTAAATCCACAACCAGCTGGACAAGAAGAACCTGTGGAATACTTCAATGAGTATTTTTATTTGAACTTTTATGGACTTGCAGCAGCGCAAACAAGCCTATACTCTGTCTAAGAAACAGGAACAAGTATTGGTACTGCTATTACGGAAATAAAGAAATTCATTGGAATTCAAATTGCTATGAGTTCCTTCAAGTATCCCATATATTGCATGTACTGGAGCAGCCGATTCCGTACCGCTTATAGCTAATGCCTTAAATTTCAACAGATTTTGCTGACTTCAGAACTTCTTTCACTTCGTCAACAAAAGTACGAAAGATCCTCAGAACCCAGATTGGTTGTGGAAGGTTTAGCCTATCATTGTCATTTTGCTGACTTTAGAACTTCTTTCACTTCGTTAACAAACATACCAAAGATCCTCAGAACCCAGATTGGTTGTGGAAGGTTTAGTCTGTCATTGACCAAGTCTTGTAAAAAACTGATATTATCATCTTTCCTGAATTCATTTCAGTTGATGAGCAAATGATTCCTTACAATGGAGGTTTTGACACAAAGTAGTATATACGTGGCAAACCGATCCTATGGGATATAAAGACCTTCATCCTCTGCAAAAGCACGGTGTAATCATGACCTTTGATTTCTATCAGGTGAAGAAGAGTAACCTTACTGACGAACAGAAGGAGTTTGGATTAGGTTCAGGTATGGTTCTAGCCTTAGTAAGTCATGTGCACCTCTTTCCATATACAAAGCGTTTTTTGGCAACTTCTTTACAAGTATACCTCTGCTGCAGGAACAAGAAAAGAAGGGGTTTTACAATACATTATGCCAAGGCTGTACCCCAAGGGGGGTTTGCCCCCCCCCTGAAATGTTTGCCTGACTCGTAAAAACGTAACAAAAATGGATATAAACAAACCAAGTCTTCATTTGGTCCAGGAAGTGAATGCTGCAGCTTGTGCTTCACCTGATTCACTTGGTGGTAGTGAATAGCTGGCTTGAATACACAGAATTTCAATAGGCCCAAAAGTCCAAGAAGTCTATGGATTCAAGGCTTTCTGTCTAGAGGTGGCTGAGTCTCTGATTATGAGCAAAGAGGCAACGCCCCTGAGACAAAGGAGGCCACGCCGTGTCCCCTCGACCAATGACAAGGAAGAAGAAATTGATAATCTGTCTGTTGCTCCCCCCCCCCTCCCCAAAAAAAAGAGGAACGCAAAATGCCAAAGACCATGCTCTGCCATAAAAGGCAAATTTTTTCCATTGGCCTGAAAAAAATAAACTTCGAAACAGGTACACAAATGCTCCATGCATCATGAAAACCCGCTTCAGCTGCACCAAATGAAGGTCCCGTTATGGCTGGAGGAGCCGGAATCTGCTTTGTAAAGTTTCACACTCCTAAATAAGAACGTAAAATGAGATAAGAAGATGATAAGAACATATCTTGTTATCCCAGTTTCTCACTTCTTTTTGTAAATATTGTATTTGATTACATAAACAGTGTCATTTTGTCCTCAGACAAGTACATTTAAGATCAGGCACAACAAAGATGTAAAAATTCCGTGAAAAATACGGTATCACCTCCGTGTGTCAGAAGCCTTAAAAACAGTAGTCCTTTTGAATAAAATTCGTTACTAAAAAGGTTAAAGAGGCACAGTGCCTTTCTCCGATTTTTCCTTGAAAGTGTTACAATCTGCTCGAAACTTATGAAACAAGAGAACGAATTTTCAGAAGCGTATGTCAAATCCAAGCCACACCTATCTTTCGCTTGAAAGCACCTGGATCTGCTTGAAAATTGATAGGCATTCGGCTACAGTCATACACACATCTCCAAAAATTTAGACCTTGACATCACCCCAACAGCCCTAAATAGGCCCTAAATTATGTAAATTATCGATTGTCAAAAATAGGTCTTAGCAGAAAAGGCGGCCTTGTTTGGTTCACCTTAACATCCTTGGCCTTAGTAGTAGTAGTACTAGTAACAGTAGTAGTGGTAGTAGTATGTGCATAGTACCGTTTTATCGGTTAAACAGCCCCCTAAACATAGCCTGAAAGTTTCAACTTAAAACTCTAAGCCGTTCCTGAGATAATTCTGATACGCCCTTTTGACCGCGTACATACACATAGCGTGCTGATTTAATTCAACACCCCCCTCAACAATTCCTGAGAATTTCACCATAATACACTTAGCCTTAGTAGTGGTAGTTGAAAAAGTGGTAGTTGTAGTGTGTATATAGTACCTTTTCATTGGCCCAGCATCCCCTTAACATGCACTGAAAGTTTAAACTCTAAGCTGTTCTTGGGATATAGCTGATGCGCCCTATTAATAACCTACATCCGCATGCTATGTTTCAATTTAGTTGAATAGCTTCTCAATATTCCCTGAAATTTTCAACTTAATATTCTTAGCTTTAGTGGTAGAAGTAGTCCTAGAAGCAGTAGTAGCAGTTGTAGTAGTAGTAGCAGCAGTAGCAGTAGCAGTACGTATATTGTGCCTCTTGGTCAGTTCAACATCATCTTTCTAAATTCCTTGAAAGTCTCAACTGAATACACTATGCTGATCCTGAGGGACTGCTGATACGCCCTTTTGATAACCTGCATGCACATTGTGTTTAAAATTGCCGAGGATTTAGAAGATGCAGCTAGACGGCATAATAGTAAAATATTGTACTGGCACGTTAATAAATTGAGAGGTAGTTGTCAATCCGGACTTGTCCCAGTTAAAGATAGGAATGGGGTGGCAATTAGCGATAAGGAAAAAGCTAAAGCGAGATGGGCCGAACATTTTGAGAACTTGCTTAACCGAGATAGAGTTGCAGGAAAAAATATATAGAGTAAAATGAAAAAGTTTGTGATACTTTGGATGTGAAGGAAGATTTGTTTTGTGGGGAGGAATTAGCAGCAGTACTAAAAGTGTTAAAGAATAATAAGTCTCCAGGTGCTGATAGGGTGGTAAATGAGTTTCTTAAATATGGTGGCTCTGAGGTTAGAAATAAGTTATTGAAGATTATGAATATGATTTTTGAAAAAGGGGAAGTACCTAACGATTTTAGGAAAACCTTAATTAAGCCACTTTATAAGAAAGGTGATAAAAGTGAGTGTGGTAATTATCGAGGCATTAGTCTGGTCTCTGTAGGTAGCAAATTGCTTAGTAATATGATACTTTTTAGACTGAGAGATGCCGTAGACAAAGTTTTAAGAGAAGAGCAGTGCGGTTTTAGAAAAGGTAGATGATATGTTGACCAAATTTTCACTCTTAGGTTAATAATTGAGAAGTGCCTGAGTTTTCAAACACCTTTGGTTCTCAGTTTTATAGATTATGAGCAAGCGTTCAATTCTGTTGATAGTAGAGCTTTAGTAAAGGTTTTATCCTTGTATGGTATACCAGACAAATACATTAAAGTCATTAATGCTATGTAGGAAAATAACACTGCTGCGGTTAAGGTAGGAAATGAGGTTAGCAGCTAGTTTTGTAATAAATCAGGAATTAAGCAGGGTAGTTTTCTATCCCCCTTTATGTGGATTATTTTGATGGACTTTGTTTTAAGGAACACAGGAAAGGCAATGGGAGATCAAGGAATCAAATGGAAAGCAAAAAGTCTCCTGGACTTTGATTATGCTGATGATTTAAGCGTCCTAGATGAAAGTGTGAGTAAAATGAATGAAGCTTATGAGGTTTTGCGATTTCAGGGTGCTAGTATTGGTTGGAAAATTAATGTTAGGAAGACTAAGTCACTAAGGCTAGGAATGATTGAAGATGAAAAGGTGGCGCTGGGTAATGAAAATGTTGATCAGGTGGGCAGCTTCACTTACCTTGGTAGTATTATTAGCAATGATGGCGGGAGAAGTGAAGATATTAAAAGTAGAATAGCCAAGGCTCAGGGTGTTTTTTCACAGTTAAAAAAAGTTTGGAAGAATAGGAAGATAAGTCTGCAAACCAAGATTAGAATCTTAGAGGATACAGTGATGACAGTGGTCAAATACGGCTCTGAAGCATGGACGCTCCGAAAAGCGGATGAAGATTTGCTAGATGTTTTCCAGAGAAATTGCTTAAGGATTGTTCTGGGTCCCCGGCTGACTGACCGTATTTCAATCAATAGGCTATACGCAAAATGTGGTTCAATACCGCTTTCTAGGTCTATAATGAAAGAAAGGTTGAGGTGGTTAGGGCATGTTGTGCGGATGAAGGATGACAGATTGCCGAAGATTGTTCTTTTCTGCCAACCATCTAGGGCTAAACGGAAAGCAGGCCGTCCCCGTCTGGGACGAGAGGACGTCATAAAGACAGATTTAAAGGAAATGGAAACTTCTTGGGCAGGTGTAAAAAGGGAGGCTTTTAATCGATTGGGGTGGAGGAGGAGCGTGCGTAGCTGTGTTGGCCTCAGGCGGCTTGGTGCTGCGATGAGTTGTTAGTAGTAGTAGTAGTAGTAGGCTATCAAAAAAGCGCATTTGCACTATCATGGGAATGGCTGAAGATGTTCTTTTCGGCCACCTGTTTAAGGCTGAACGGAAAGTAGATCGCCCCCATCTGGGACGAGAGGACGTCATAAAGAGACATATAAAGGAAATTGGAACTTCTTGATCAGGTGCATAAGATGAGGCTTTGAGTCGGTCTGGATGGAGGAGCGTGCGTATCTGTGTTAGTCTTAAGCGGATTGGTGCTTCGGTGAGTTGTTAGTAGTAGTAGTAGTAGTAGGCTATCAAAAAAGCGCATTTGCACTATCATGGGAATGGCTGAAGAGATCAGTTGGAAACTTTTAGGTAGTATTTTTTAGGTAGTTATTTAGACCTCAAATCTTAACTCGAAGGAGGGGGGGGGGCAGGAAAAGACTTGGCATATATTGTCTCAAATCTGTCTACAAGCAGACTAACAAAATGGATCTCCTTTTTTTTCATAACAGCTTGGCTGATCGGGTTGAAATTTTTGGGAGGTATTGCGAAGTCAAATGGACATCAAATTCCGACTTCGGGGAAAGGACAGGGCTAAATCTAAGAGCAGTAGGACTATGCAGGTTATCAAAATTGCATATATAAAAATATCAGGAATGGCTTGAAGGATATATTTCAAACTTTCAGGTAGTGCAGGGAAGGGCAAAGGGACTTCAAATTTTTGCTGAGAGGAAGGCTAAAACTTTTGTTTCCAATCCATATAAGCGTTTTTACAGGGTAAGCCCACGTCGAGTTTTTACACGTCAATAAAAGGTAAATCCAAAGAAACTATATGATACGAGCTTGATACTAAACTATTATACTAAAACTATGTCGATTAAAAACGAACAAAATTAACTAAAATAACGATTTAAAAAAAAAGATTTTTGAAAGAGAAGTCAAGAGCAACACTAAAACCTAAGACGAGTAGAAATCAAGTCCTGCGATTACTTAAACTTAAAACGAACAGAAAGTACAATCAATCAATAAATGAATTCCAAACCAATTGAAATTGATACAGATGATAATATCAAACATAAAGTTCGCAGATACTGCTAAAGAGCAAATCCTAAAACAAAGAGAAAGCTAAATGAAAAGCGTAGTCAAGTCGAACTTAAAACCAAGGGAAATTAACACAAACAGGAGTAGGGATAGCGCCCTCTAAATTTTCTAAACGCCATAACGTCATTTGCACTTTCCTGAAAGTATTTTTTTTTTTTCATTGTTGTAATATTGAAAAACCAAAAATTTCTGAGATTTCCAGATATTGATATCATTATTAAACGATCAATTTACTTCTATTACTTCTTTCAAGTCTTATCGACTTTTATGGTTATTTTATTTTATTTTTGTCAATGCTTTGACAAATAAAAACCACAATGTTAAAAGCAAATATCCTTTCCAATAAATTAGAGATGACCTTTAGAAGGTAGTCCTACTCCTCTTTGTCTTATTTTCTCTTTGTTTCAAGTTTGTCCTGATTACACATTTTAATTTCTGTTTGGTTTGCGATTCACCTATAGCATTATCTGTTATCATCACGCTAGATGTGATTATTCGTTTTAAGTTTTGTTCATTTTAGGTTTCTTTTGTAACCCACCTTTTCTGATTTTTTTTTTTCGTCTGTAACTCGATAATGCGATTGCTAAGTTGCAACGGTGTTAGAGAGAGAGAGAGAGAGAGAGAGAGAGAGAGAGAGAGAGAGAGAGAGAGAGGGAGGGAGGGAGAGAGAGAGAGAGAGAGTTTGAGAATGCGAGTACATTTTACTTGCACGGTACTGGCCGAGACATTAATTATAATGTGACCATAACATTTCACGATCCTCATTTTTTTTGCTCACAGTGTCATACATGTTTGACCGGTCTTTCAGATACTGTTCCAAGTTTTTTTTACTAATTTTTGGGTTTACTAATTTTTGACTCAGTTTTCGATTAATTTTACTGATTTTTACCTAGGTTTTACTAATTTTAGACTTATTTTTGACTCAGTCAAAAATTTCGGGGGGGGGGGGTTAAACCGGGTAAACCCCCCCCCTGGATACGGCCTTGGTTTGTAGTTACACAGAGGTAATTATTTAACAGCAGATGAAAAATTGAAAATCGCAGAAAACACTAATTTATATAAAAAACATAGGAAATTATAGAGACCATCTCTTGATTTATGTGTCGGGGGGGGGGGGGGAATAAAATGTTCGAAGGATCCTCTCAATCCTAAAGGTCTTACGGGGGAAGCAAAATTTCTTAGAGGAGGAAGCAGCTAAGATTGCTTCAAATCCAATTTTTTACTCTGTTTAAAACATATTTTTTGACATATTCAATGTTTAGTTTTAATCTTGCGGGGTGGGGGGGGTCCTCTCTTCTATACAGTATTCACTATTAGGGAAAAAAACATATAATTCCTGTCACAAATGAACTCCCGAATTTTTCGGATATCAACTGCTTAGACTGTTCCAATTCTCCGAAAATGCAGCGTAATGGTTTGGAGTTTTTCCGCTCGACGATCTTCATTAAATCAGCTACGTCATTTGCACAAAGAGGGGTGGAAAGGCGGGGGTTAGAGACACTGGGGGGTGATCGCAATATTGATCTCCACCCTGAAGCTGTAATCCACCCTAGCAGTAGTGCCGCCGTTTTATGTGGTGAATGTGTTGCTGAATTAACAAGTTGATTATTAGAAATAGTCGGGTTTCTCCTTTGACGGATTTGGTATGAGATTGAGTGCGGATATACATATTTGATGAATATCTAATTTTTGTGGTGTCGTAATAAGATTACGGGTAAGATAGTTTTGTTTTGAATAAAACTCTAGCCTATTTTCCAGTAGACTAGGCTATAAAATTGAGCTTATCTGTCTTGATTCAGGCTTATGTGCTGGGATTTTTCAAGGGAGTAAAGGAGGCATATTCGTAAAAACAGGCAAATTTTACGACTAAAGTGAATATACCACTCGATGCCTTTTTTTATGCTATTTACAAATATAATAAAATTTTTTTTCGTAATTTAATTTTAGCCCCTACCCATATATATATATACCAATCCAGGGTTTTTATTTGCACATTAGGGGGGGGGGGGAAGTTTAAACTTACCTCTCATTTACATCAGAAATAAAATTACTAATTATAAGCATAAAGGGTTGGGATGCTGTCAAACTGGAAGCGACTTCTGAATCTAATGATAAAAGAAGTATATTATAGCATTTAGTTCAGAGAAGCCATTGAAGGTTACCTTATTTTAAAGAGCCCATTGCGGTAAGATTACGGTAAAGTTCTACCAAATCACATTATTGAGTTAGGAATAAAGTGAATACACCATTCGATGCCTTTTCTTATGCTGATTACGAATATAATAATCATTTCTATCGGAAATGAGCCCCCCCCCCTATATATACCTAACCCTGAATTGGCATATATAGGAGGGGGGGCTGAGATTAATTTCCGATAGAAATTATTATTATATTCGTAATCAGCATAAAAAAAGGCATCGACTGGTGTATTCACTTTTGTCCTAACTCAATAGGCCTAATATGATTTGGTAGAACTTTACCAAGATTACAATTTCGTGGCTTTTTGCTATCTTAGACTTTTGACCCGAGTAAAATAAAATTTCACAAACGAATCTACCACACGAATTGGGGTCTGGCAAGGTCTTTTCAAGTACATACCTCCGACCATCCTCCTCCCTCCTCATGTGTTGAAAAAAATGTTCTGCTAAGCAACTGAAATTGACAGAGGATATATACTTGGAAATTAGGTTATGGGGAGGTGTTTTCTGAATCCTGAATTAGGTTATGGGGAGGTGTTTTCTGAATCCTGAATTAGGTTATGGGGAGATGTTTTCTGAATTTTGGAAGCCCTTTGTCATGTTTTACGGTAATCGAGGCATACTCTCGAGTCGAATTTGATTATTTCTCGGTAGATCACATTTCCTATCAGAATCCGTGAAGTCTAAAAAGTAGACAAGGGTATGATGAATGGGAGTTTGAAATAAGCTCCCGGGTTCTAATTTAGGCTGTATATTTATTCATAAAATATTAATTTAGGTAGCTTTAAGTTTGTCCAAATTTGCGAAAAGCCGCTAAGCTGCAGTTTTACCTTTATTGACTCAGCTACTGCACCTCAGTTACTGCAAAAGAATTACGTCGTTGTCCCTAAGGTAACTTGTACCTACCTCAACAACCTTCCAATTACAGAATATTTCAAGCCATTTAAATATAATGATGTACAGATATGGTCTTAAAAACATATTTCGGGTTAAATTTAGGTTTAATGAATTGCAATAAGTTTTATTCGCCTAACTCAACTATCTTCCATGATAACCCTAAACTAGGGTCTTGTCAAAATGACTAAACAGCAGTAAATGACAACTTTCGCTTATTAGTAGCTTCAAAATTACAAAATTACAAAATATAATATTTTACACAAATAAGATTATTTGATACTGAGGGGGGCTAATATAAACCGTTCATATAGCCATATGCGCCCATAAGCTGAATTCCAGGGGGGAAACCTCGTCTAATTGACACTTTTAATGCTATATTATAGAAATCTCAGAACAAAAATATAAAAAAAGGCAGCATCATTCAACCGGGGGGGGGGCCGGCGCCCCCGGCCGCCCTTACGGGCGCCCATGATTATAGCCTAATCTATTTTGTTAGCCTGCATTTGATTTTTTGTAACCACTTCTCTCAAAAATATAGAAAATACAGCTTAAAAATGCGAAACTATAATTGTCATATACAGGACACATTGAAATGATCATAGAATATCCGAAAACTAGAAAAAATTCACAGGAAAATTTTGCATTGTTGACCCCTCTCTCAGAAAAAATTTACGATTCCTCCCTCCCTAAGGGGAGGGACATGTGTGCACCTACTAAAATGGACATATGTGTGCACCTACTAAAATGGACATATGTTGAAATGTGTGATTGATTGACTTTCCTAGCACATACACTTACGTAGGCTTATAGGGATCCACTAAATATAGGAATACCCATAAAAAATTTAATGAAAATAAACATCCATAGGCATCATTTCTCTATTTGAAATTTGCTGATATACAAGGCTCTTGTTATTAGCCTTCTGTATGCAATTGTTCATTGTTTCACCAGGTTAAGAAAATACCCCCCCCCTCCTTGGAAAAAAACCATCGCGGAAAATTCTCCCTCGGAAAACCCTATCCTAGAAAATACTCCCCCCCCCCGCGGCTGGTTGGTCTCCAATCACTTTCGACTTATAAAAAAAGGTCTTAAATTCTCAATTTCTGATCTAATGAGCACCCTCTGAAGTTTGCGACCGTGAGGTGGAGGTGTGGATAAGGAAGGGACAGTCCCCCTCCTATGTGGAATGAATTCTGTTCATTTTGGGGTTTAATGTTACTCTTTACTTTCTTAATAACAGCGTAGACCAGAAATATTCCCAAAAAATCGTAAGGGAGTAGATATCAATTTCACATTTTGATGCTTGTTTTGAGTTTCTTTCGTACCCTCCCCCCCCCCCCCGAACAAAAACATGGTTACGGCCCTGGGAATCATACATCAATTTCTACATCCACCCTCCCCTCGTCTCTTCCTTAGAACTGATTCTGTATTTATCTGTTGGCTCAATAAGAGATAGGATGTTTTGGCATTGAAATGCACCCTTTAGGGTATCTCCCTCCCTCTCAAACTACAAAACAATCAGAGAACCCTATTGTAGAAGTTTAAGTGCCCAACTTGTCCATTGCTTGCAAATAGTATTTGTTATTGGGAAACATTTTCACGGAGTTCTGCAGCGGGGGGGGGGATTAAATTTTTGGGAATAATTTATATTTTTAGTGTGTTTTTTTTCGAGGGGGGGGGGGGTAAACGTCTAGAACTAGTAAAAACACCTACAATAGAATGTCATACTTGCAAGGTTTTCAGTTTAATGTAGGAACAATGATTATAAAATTAAAACAAAAATATTCAGTTGCGTTTTGCTTCCTTGAATTTTAATCTTCTTATGTAATTTTTAAAACGGAATGTGTATAGTGGACAGGGCCGTATCCAGGATTTTTGTTTAGGGGGGGGGGTTACTAATTTTTGAATTTTTTGGGGGGGTACTAATTTTTTACTCAGTTTTCGACTAATTTTACTGATTTTTACCTAGGTTTAACTAATTTTCGACTTATTTTCGAGTCGGTTAAAAATTTCGGGGGGGGGGGTCAAACCGGGTACCCCCTCCCCCCCTGGATACGGTCTTGATAGTGGAAGTCTAGAAGAGTGCTTGTTGCCCTAGGGTTACAAACTGATCCTCACTGCATTAGAGAATTAATTTTTTTACTTTGATGTTTCTTTTTTTTATCATGAACTTAATCCAAAGAATTCATTTGATTCAATTTTCAAAGGAAGTTCCTCATTTGCTTTTCATAGCAATTAGACCGCAGAACCCTTATAAAATTACAAATTAGTCATATTGGATAACACCCTGCTGGTAAATGTTTGCAATCGGAAATTCGAGTAAAAAAGCCCAAAAAGGATGCGATTTTGATAGATGTTACAACCCAAATTGATCTGCTCATATGGTGATGTAAACATTCTCATCAGACGCGTGCGCGATCCCCTCGGTTTTACCCAAAGAGGGGGCAAGGCAACAATATGTTAACAGCGATTGCGTCTTTGATTAATACATGAGATTAGCTTGATGAGGTGGCTCTTAAATTTACAGTTCAGGTGACCTTTTTGGGAAATTCTAAGGTGCTATCTTTATAAGGATGTGACATAAGAATAAAACGAACAGCTTTCATTGGATTGGTTATCTTATAATGGGAACAGCATTCGTCATTTAAAAAACAGGACTGAATAGTTTAGGATAATGTGTTCATAAATGCTATATTTTGAGGGGGGGGGGGGATGAAAATTGTTTCAGGGGAAAGGGTTCAAATCTCTCAACCTTATTTGTTAGACCTACATTCTCTTAGGGCCTCTCGGATCTTAGGGAATGAAGGCCCTTCCCTTGTCCGTAGGTATGTTAGGGTTTACAATTGTTTGAATATCCAGGTCTCTAGGGATGAATTGGGCACAGATGGGGGCTGTATCTCGGCCGGTGAAAGACTATTGAGAGTATTATAAATGAGTGTATTTTTTGAAGGATTACTTACGGAATTTTTCGCACCTTAAGCGAACATCCTGTCTTTTGGGGTTGGTTTCGCGTTTTCAGTAAAGCACTCGTTTTTTGAATTCTACAAATATCAGGAAATATCACGGGTCAGTTTATTTGAGCTGGCTTTCTGGGTATATCTTGTCTAATCTAAGAGACAATAATTTTTGTCCGCTTTGAGTTTAAACTTTGATCTTTACTTCCATAAGGAAAATCTATTTTTTCTTTTTTTTACTAATTTAGTACTATAAAGCCCTTTTTAGGTAGATACTTATGGTAAAGAGGGGAGAGTTTCTTTCGTCCTCCGAAAGGGGATAGTGCCAATGTTAAGATTTTACTATTTTTCATTATTATTTTTCATTTTCAATATCATGTATTAACAAAAAAAAAAAAAAAAAAAAAAAAAAAAAAAAAAAAAAAAAAAAACAATGCAAACTACATCGCCTTCAAATGTGAGGCATAATATGGAAGGGGATATATTTTTTGGATACTTCGATATTTTTATTACTAAGAGCTGCTGGATAGATACATTAGCGGAGGGGGCGGGTTAGGCCCATTTACCTCAGTTTTCTCCATATTTGTTGTTTTTTTCTTTTTTTGCAAAATTTCTTTTTTATCCCCCCCCCGTAATTTGGTTCTTGCGCACGTGGCTGGTTGCCGCAGTATATGTAATTCATTTTTGGTGTATTTTAAACAGAAACACAATTAAGTTGTACTTATGTTATGCTAACGAAATAAAAGTTAATTGTTTTTGCTTCTTTTTTGTGTCTCCTTGTCATTGCAGCGGAAATGGAACTTAAACTGTTTCCTTATCAAAAAATGATCAGTGGCATTTAATTGAAACTTCGAACTGAAATGAGAACATATGCTGAACGAAAACACAGCCAGTCGCTAAGCGAGCGACACTCGACAAAAAAGACAGTGCGTGTCCTTGTATATATATCATCATGACTTGGGGTTCAATCCGTCATTTTGATTAACAGCCGGCCGTGACGTGGTAGGGTTTCCGGGGATAGCAGTCTGCACTTTCAAACGTTTTCTGATGTACATACTCAGGAAATGAAAAACTTGACAGGCTGAAGACTTGCTATACACTTTCTGATTCTCTTTTTTGTAAGGTTATATGTAGAAAATAGAAGTAGTCCAATGATTTATGTTTCGGCTCTCATTTATTTTGGTTTGTCCTATAAATAGACTTTCGAATATTAAAAGTATTACCTATTCTTAAATTATGATACTAACTGATGCAGAAAGATGGTCGCCCTAGGAGCGTTAATGTTTGCTCCTTTGCGAAAGTAGGATTTAGCTTTGGGGAGGGTGCATCCGCCCGTCCCCCTCCCTTGTGTGCTGGCCTGCTTAGATAGGCTTCCAACCTAGTGTATTCTTTGAAAAAATAAATAAATAAGAAATAGCGTCCAAAAGAACTGGATTACACTCATTTGTAGATTCCTAGGAATTTACATGAAACGAGAATTGTTTAAATTCTAATACTTCGAAAAACATTACAGAAATAAAAAAAATTAACATATGCCCCTAAAATAATTATTAGTATCCCAAATACTTATTTCCAAGAATTCGAGGTAGCACGAAAAAAATGTGTTATGTCTCATTCCATGCATAAGCGATGCAGGCAAATTTTTCAGGAAGGAGATAGGTGTTACCTTAGGCTTTTTTTTTACAGTGATTTGAATGGGAGTATTTCTAATTATCGTACATTCATGCATTTTCAAATGGATTTTGTTCCTTAGTAACGGAGGGGCATTAAACCCATGGTCCCCCTGCTGGCGTCCATGATTCCATGCTAAAATGTACTTAGAGACAGATAATTTTTATAGCTGGCTTTGATTCGCCTGTATATTTGTGATTTTAGGAAATGATATTTTTTGCGATTAGTGTCGAGCAGATGGAGCCACCAATAGGATTATTTTTGTTTTAAATTTAATTGGTTTGGATTCTAAGCCAAGAATTTAAGCATGAATTTTGTTCTGGGCAATGGGCACAAATTTGAATAAAATAGAAAAAAAACGAATCGTATGATTCGTTTTTAAGAAATTTTAAGAAACATCTGAAGAAATTTTAAGAAACATCAGAAAGTTTTGATATTTGGGAAGGGGAAGGGCCTGAAGCAGTCAAAATCCGGGAGGGGGCAAAGTTGGAGCCAATCAAATGAAAATGACCGTGAAAACTGAAAAATGAGCCATATAGCACCATAAAGGTGAAGATACACTAAAGCCGTGGTTCCCAACCGACTTTGGGCCATGCCCCAGCCGGGCATTTCTAAAATCCTGATGCTCCCTCGTGGTATTTAAATTATGAAAATTTTACGTGTATTCACAAGTTTTGGTCGTTCGTTGCTCATATTGTATTCTAATGAAAAATGTTATCTGGATACATCACCTTTTATACGATGCATAACATCTTGGCAATACTATCATTCTCTTTTTGCTCTTTAAATACATTTGAATGTGAGGTCATTCATATCAAAAATATATTTTTTTCAAAATTAAGGCTCTAAAGTATAGTCAGCCAGTGGGTGCACGTCCTGCCCATGACCCATCAAAATATTGCCATGCCCCATCCGTGGGGCCCGAACCGAACGTTGGGAATGACGGTACTAAAGAAAATTGACCCGTTTCTGTGAATGCTTGAATTTTGCAGGCTTATCTTGGTTTTGATAAGATTTTTTGAAGATACTGAATTTCAGCTGGGGGAGGCAAACGGGTCGGGGGGCGGGAGGGGGGGCAAACCAAAGTATGAGAGGGGCAGTTGCAAACTACGCCCATAGTTAATTACGCCCCTGTCCCGGAGGTACTCGCTCCTTTTCTAACAGATAACCTTATTTTTAAGTGTTTCAATTCTAAATCTTATTCGAAACTTTCGTTACGAAAACAGTTTTTTAATTCTGTGAAGATTTGGATATAATTTAATTTTGATCTGATTTAGCTTTCCAAAAACCCAAATGTGTTCTGTTTTTCTTTCAAATCAGTAAAGCAATAGTTTAAAGAAAACATTCACTTATATAATTAATAAGTGTTCCTAACTGTCACATCTGAGAACAATCGTGTGATGATATAGGCTATAACATGTTTTTTTCAGTAGTCTACTAGCAAGTATTTCTCATTATGCAGTCAGTAGTTACCGATTCATGCAAATAAGTGTACATTACGTTTTTTTTTATGCATGTCATCCGACAGCCTCAGCCTCTGCTGCTAATATTATTATAGATAGGCTACTTATATGTTATTAATTAAAAAAGTTTTTTCGAGGGAGGCAAAGAGCGAAGTTGAAACTTAAAACGAACAAAAATTATTACTTCACAGCCTATCTAACATATGTCAAACTAATGCAAATAAATCAACTGGTGGTATTTCCGTATGTGTAGGATTACAGAAAACTAGCGCTTTACTAAAACACAAAAGCCAAGTATAAAAACAACAATATTGATTTAGGAGTCAAAAGTAAATATCGCTATATAATTAAAATTATCTTAAAAACTTAGGCATAAAAATAATAAGTTTAAAGTCATTGAACATCATATAAAATAATGGATTGATATTGCAGGTAGAATCATGGTTTCACGTAGATTTGCTCGGAATGAAGAACAAATAAGCCGTAATATGAACTATGAAAATCTAGTTATCAAACAGTTCGTGTTAACGAACTGTAAGTAAGGAGCGACCCGGCTCAATAGTAACCAAAACTCTAGAAACCGGGTTTATGATATCAATAGATACATAAAAAGAATCAGATTTCAACGTTGATTTCAAATATATAAATTTCATCAAGTTTAGTCGTACCCATCAAAAGTTACGCGCCTGAGAAAATTTGGCTGATTTTCAAAAATAGGGGGAAACACCCCCTACAAGTTATAGAACCTTAATGAAAATCGCACCATAATATTCAGCGTATAATAGAACCCTACTATAGAGGTTTCAAGCTCCCATCTACAAAAATGTGGAATTTTGCATTTTTTGCCAGAAGAAAGATCCCGGGTGCGTGTTTATTTCTTTTTTTGTTGTTGTTTTTCCCAGGGGTGATCGTATCGACCCAGTGGTCCTAGAATATTGTGGGAGAGCTCAATGGAACGGAAATGTAAAGTTCTTGTGCCCTTTTTAAGTGAAAAAAAAAAATGGAGGGCAACTAGGCCCCCTCCCACGCTCATTTTTTTCCCAAAGTCATCCGATCAAAATTTTGAGATAGCCATTTTGTTCAGCATGGTCGAAAATATGATAAATATGTCTTTTAGGATGACTTAATACTAATTGGTTTTTGGTATAGTATTGGTTATTGGGAAGTATACAGACGTTTTCAGGAGGTTTTTTTTTTTTCTGGTAGTGAGGGGGGTGGGTGGGTGGGTCGGGGGTTACATTGCAGGATCTGCACAGGAAGAGAGTTTTCATGGGAGAAGGGGACTTGCCATGAAGGGGACGCCGGAAATACCAGCGTTATTTATTGGTGCTTGGGAAGTATATAGACATTTTCAGGAAGGATTCTATTGTCTGGAAGATGGGGCTGGAGGATGGGTGGACTTGGGAGAGTCTGTCTGCGGAGGTATTTCTTTGGCGTAAGTGACATTTCTATGAAGGTGTCACTGGATTTCCAAACATTATTAAAAAAACCATCAGAAATTAAATTAAAAAAAACAAGTTTTTTTCAACTGAAAGTAAGAAGCAACATTTGAACTTTAAACAAACAGAAATTATAACGTATATGAGGGGGTTGTCCCCCAAGTCAATACCTTGCTCTTTATGCTACAGTTTTTTCAGTGCTTTCAAAAAAGCTATCTATTCTAACTAAACGGCCTTTGTGATTCTGGGGTTTGTGAATTAAATTTGTTTTTAACTTTTAACGTAATGAGCAAGGTATTGACTAAGGGGAGACCCCCCTCATATACGTAGTGATATGTACGTAATAAAAAAAAACAATAAAAAACAAGCGATACGGCTCAATAGTGATCTAAACTTTTAAAAATGGAATTTTGGTATCAATAAATGTATCAAAAGAATGGGTTTATAATGCTGATTCTAAATATATAAATTTTATTAAGTTTAGTATTACTCATCAAAGGCTACGAGGCTGAGAAAATTTACCCGATTTTTTAAAGAGGGGGGAAACATCCCCTACAAGTGAAAGAGTTTTAATGAAAATCACACCGTCAGATTCAGCGTATCAGAAAACCCTATTACATAGGTTTCAAGCTCATATCTGCAAAAATCTGCAACTTTGTATTTTTTGCTAGAAGAAAAATATACGAATATAGAAGTTAGTTACGTAAGTTAATTTGTAAATTACGTCATAACCAAATTTAGAGACATCTATTTAGCAAAAGAAAAGTAAAATTTTTATGCAAATTTTGTTTACTTATTCAATGACGGTGAGCCAAAATAAAAGTTGCATTAACTAAAAAACGATCGGAAATTAAATAAAAAAAAAACACTTTTTTTAAACTGAAGGTAAGGAGCAACATTAAAACTTAAAACGCGAGCAGAGATTATTCCGTATATAAGAGGGACTGTCCCCTCCTCAACGTATTGCTGTACACGTTAAAGTTTGACTCTCTCTCAAAACTTTATTTTTTAAAAAAATAAAAAAATTTAGCGTAAAGAGCGAGGCGTCGAGGAGGGGACAGCCCCTGTCATATACGGAATAATTTCTGTTCATTTTAAGTTTTAATGTCGCTCCTTACTTTCAGTTTAAAAAACTTGTTTTTTTTATTTAATTTCTCTCTATAAAACGGAGGATTTTAAGTTGTGATACAAATCCTAAAGCGAGTTTGTTGATCTAACACGAATAAGATTCCTTCACTTCGAACTTGTCTACAAAATAATCATGAAATGCCCTTTTCAGATCCAAAACGACAATCAATCATTGAACTGAGCTCATTGTGCAGAAGTGATGCCAAATTAAACGAAAAAACTAAATAAAACAACAATCTAAAAATGCTTTACTTTATACTGTTAAAAGTGTCCTTAAAAGCTTTACTTTTACCGTACCAAAACTCCTATATTGTTTTGTGTTTTCAGTAAACCACTAGTTTTCTGTAATCGTACAAACATAGGAAAATATCACCAGTTGATTTATTTGCATTAGTTTATTCATATATGTTAGATAGGCTGTGAAGTAATAATTTTTGTTCGTTTTAAGTTTCAACTTCGCTTTTAGTTCCCTCGGAAAAACTTTGTTTTTTCAAATTAATCTATCCTTGTTTTGATTAGAATTTAATTTAGAAACAACGCTGACCTTTTCTATTTATCCGGAATAATTTCTGTTTGTTTTAAATTTTAATGTTGGTCCTTAGTTTCAGTTGAAAACTTTTTTTATATATAATTTCTAATCACCTCCAGTCCAGGGGAGATAAGACACCTCAACCCTTATTAAGGAGCCTAACTAATAAGCCGTGCAAGAATTGAAGGAAAAATAAGTTTAGAGTGGAAAAAAAAAAATCAAAACATAGTGCCGTTTATTTTTGCAAAAAAAAGAAGAAATAGATCTTTGGGTAAAATTTTACTTTAGCTACTTTTGGCTATCTTGGAAATGGGTTGGGCTAGGAAAATGAAACTTTCAGGGGTGGGTCTACAGGCTAAAGTATGTCCCGGGAAGGTATTTTGAAATACCTACCTCCACTCCTTCTCCCTCTAGAGGGTCCTGAAATTTGCCTACATGACAGGTCTATACCAATTGAAATTTTGTCCAACAAAATTTTACCTTAATTTTCAGTTATCAGTCTCTTTTTCTCTGGCTTTAGTTCTGAAAATGCAATTCCTGTTATTTGAGTAGAATTTTAAACCATATCAATGTTTTTTTTTCAAAATTTAGGAAATGTATTTGCATATCTTAGGGATAGATGGTATCCCAGCCTAGGTAAATTTGGTGAAGGAAAAGAAAATAGTAATAGATACAGACTTTTGCAATTTTGTAGGTATAAAAATCTAGTTATAACCAATACGGTGTTTGGTCATAAAATGGCTCATAAGTTAACAAGGTATTCACGTGATGGTAAGACAGCAAACCTTATTGATTATGTTATAGTAAACCAAAGACTGGCAGGATCAATACACGATACTAGGGTATAAAAGAGCGTTATTATCGATATTAAAAGTAAAGATCACCATCCAGTATTGTCTGGGGTTCGTTTAATAATAAAATTTCGGAAGGATAACGACCTCCCGGGAAGCTATGATGCTGATAGACTCTAGGGTGAGAATTTGAGATAGACTTTCCAGGAACAGTTGAATACTACACTGAAGAGTTTAAAAGTTGATAATGTGGAATATGGTTGGAATAATTTTAGAAAAATATTTGTGAAGTTGCTGAAGGTGTCTTAGGGAAGAAAGCTAGAACTGCAGCTAAGAATATTAGTGAAAAAGCTTTATATTTAACAGAAAGGAGAAAGGACTTGTACAAGAATTCTCTGAGTGATAGATCATATGAAAACAAAAGGAATGTAAAGAAAGTGGAGAAAGCATTAAAATATGAACCAAGAAGGTGTGAAACAGAAGCCAAGGACAAAGTTGCCATAGGCATAGAAGACGTATTTAAACGGTACAATAGTAAAATATTGTGTTTGTGTGCTAACCAATTAGGAGGAAGTAATCAGTCTTGACTTGTCGAAGTTAAAGATAGGAAGGGGGTCGCAATTAGCGATAAGGAAAAAACTAAAGCGAGATGGGCCGAACATTTTGAGAACTTGCTTAACCGAGATAGAGTTGCAGGAAAAAATATAGAGGAAATTGAAAAAGTTTGTGATTCCTTGGATGTGAAGGATGATTTGTTTTGTGAGGAAGAATTAGCGATAGTATTAAAAGGATTAAAGAGTAATAAGGCTTCAGGTGGTGATTGTGTGATAAATGAGTTTTTTGAACATGGTGGCTCGGTGGTTAAAAATAAGTTATTGAAGATTATGAATTTTACTTTTGAAAAAGAGGAAGTACCTAACGATTTTAGGAAAACTTTAATGAAGCCACTTTATGAGAAAGGTGATAAAAGCGAGTGGGGTAATTATCTAGGAAATAGTCTGGTCTCTGTAGGTAGCAAATTACTTAGTAATATGATACTTTTTACACAGAGAGATGCCGTAGACAAAGTCTTAAGAGAAGAACAGTGCGGTTTTAGAAAAGGTAGAGGATGTGTCGACCAAACTTTTATTCTTAGGTTAATAGTTTAGAAGTGCCTCAGTTTTGAAACGCCTTTGTTCCTCATTTTTATAGACTATAAGCAAGCATGCGATTCTATCGATAGAAGATTCTTGGTATAAGTTTAATCCTTGTATGGTATGCCAGACAAATACATTAAAGTGATTAGTGCTATGTACGAGAATAACAATGCTGCGGTTAAGGTAGGAAATGAGGTTAGCAGCTTGTTTTGTATAGAATCATGAGTTTAGCAGGGCTTTGTTTTATCTAAATCTACAAAGATGACTTTTATGGAAATATTCTTAAAAAGTACAGGAAAGTTATCGAGATACCCCGGAATTAAACGGGGAGGAAACAGCTTTCTGGATTTAGATTATACTGATGATTTAAGCATCCTAGATGAAAGTGTGAGCAAAATGAATGAAGTTTTAGAGGTTTTGCGAGTTCAGGGTGCTAGAACTGGTTTGAAAATTAATGTTAGGAAGACTAAGTCACTAAGTTACTAGGAATAAGTGAAGAAGAAAATGTGACGTTGGGTAATGAAAAGATTGATCAGGTGGGCAGCTTCACTTACCTTGGTAGTATTATTGGTAAAGATGGTGGGAGCAGTGAAGATATTAAAAATAAAATAGTCAAGGCTCAGGGTGTTTTTCACAGTTAAAAAAGTCTGGAAGAATAGGAAGATAAGTCTGCTAACCATGGTTATAATATTAGAAGCTACAGTGCTAATAGTGATCAAATATGGTTCTTAAGCTTGGGCACTCCAAAAAGCAGATAAAGATTTGCTAGCTTTTTTCCAGAGAAATTGCTTAAGGATTGTTCTGGGTACCTGGCTGACTGACCATAGGCTATTTCAAACAATAGGCTATACGAAAAATGTGGTCTCTCTAGGCCTATAATGAAAGAAAGGTTGAGGTGGTTAGGGCACGTTGTGCGGATGAAGGATGACAGATTGCCGAAGATTGTTCTTTTCGGCCAACCATCTAGGGCTAAACGGAAAGCAGGTCGTCCCCGTCTGGGGTGGGAGGACGTCGTAAAGAAAGATTTAAAGGAAATGGAAACTTCGTGGGCGGGTGTGAAAAGGGAGGCTTTGAATAGATTGGGGCGGAGGAGGAGCATGCGTAGCTGTGTTGGCCTCAGGCGGCTTGGTGCTGCGGTGAGTTGTTAGTAGTAGTAGTAGTTATAAATTGAGTTTGAGCAAAGTTGTGAAGCTGAAAACATTTTTGTTGTACTTCATTTAAGTGGAAGATCTATTTTGGTAGGTTTTACTTTTGTAACACACAGATTTTTAAAAGTCATCGAAGGTCAGGACCCTCTAGAGGGAGAAGAAGTGGAGGTAGGTACTTCAAGATACCTTCCAGGGACATACTTTAGCCTGTAGACCCACCCCGGAAAGTTTCATTTTCCTAACCCAACCCCCTTCCAAGATAGCCAAAAGTAGCTAAAGTAGAATTTTACCATTCTTTGTTCTAAAAAATTAAATCTAGTCATTTAAGAAAGTAGCTTCAGGCGAGTAGCTTCGACACAAAAGGTTAACTGAGCCGACAGGTTTGTATATCGACAAGCTTGCGAAAAATTTTGCTAGATCAACAGAAATGTGCCTTTAGGCTTAGGGAATTTTTTGATCTGTCCCTAAATAAAAAGCCACTCATTACTCAAAAATGAATGGAAATTTCAAAGTAAATCATTTCTTGTGTTGGTACGATAAATGGTATTACAAACTAAGTTTGTTTTCATTTCAAAAAATTTGGGAAGAATTACCTGAATACTTCGTACAGAACTGTTTTCATTTGTCTTTCTTCCTCTTTGGATACGGAATCTTACGCATGGAGGGAATATTACGGTGGAATTGTCAAGTAAATAATTTGAATAAGTGAATATAATAATAAGTAATCCTTCTTTTAATATATAACTTTGAGTGGTTCCAGAACCACATGCCTACACTTCTCCAACCACTTAGTGGCAAGGCGTTGGGGTCGGGGCCGTAATTTGATATGGGGCAACTTCCCCTCCCAGACCTCAATTTTCCTCCAGACCTCAATTCTCCTCCAGACCTTAGTTTGCCCCTCCCCCTCCCAGTTGAAATTTAGTTTCCTCAAAAATGTTGTCAAAACTAAGATAAGCCTGCATAATTCAAGCACCCACTTAAACAGGTCAGTTTTTTTAGTGCATCTTTACCTTTTTTATTACTTATATACGGCTAGTTTTTCAGTTTTCTCTGTCATTTTCACTTGATTTGAGAAAATTGGCTCCAACTTTGACCCCCCCTCCCCCACAGAATTTTGACAAAATTAGGTCATTCGTTAGGATATGTATTCAGAGATCTACTCAGAATGTCGTTGCAAACCATGAACTGAATGACCTCTATCCCTATTAAATAAATATGCTTGACCAAATACCTTCCTGGGACATGCTGTAAAAAGCAAGTGCATCACATTTACAAAAACAGTTAAATAATCTAAAAATTATCGTATAGAAGGGAGAGAACCATAAATGAAAAAAAGCACCCAGGTAGAAATCGAACGCAAGAAACTCCATTTCAAAGTCGAACGCTGTACCAACAGAACCACGCCTCTAACAAGACATTTGATATATTAGTGATTTTATCTTAATTGCGTTGCTTAAGGGGGGCATGGAGGAGGAACTTACTCCAAGCTTTTTTACTTAAGGAGTGACATCAAAAGTATTGTTTTTTTGTGCTCTATCACACTTACGGATGGTAGAACTGATAAACATCACGTTGATACGAGCAATAGCTTTCAAATGAGCCATTAAACGTCACTCAAAAAATTACTAGTAGCCCACTAGCCCCAGCTTTTCCACTTGAGACATGGTACCAAAAGTGTCGTTTTTAGTGCCATTTTGAACTTGCTGATGGTTGTATTTATAGGAAGAACGTAAATATGAGCAATATCTTTTATATGAGCTACTAAAAATCTGTCTAGATACATGCGACACCAATACGCTCAATAACAATGTGTCAATACCGATACGTGTGATATTAATACGTCCGATATCGATACACTGTGTAACCCTTTCTTCAGGGGCCATGGAGGGTCATATCATCACCAAAACCAAACATATTTGGCCTTTGAACTATGTTGAACAAAATAGCTATCTCAAAATTGTGATTGAATAACTTTGGGGGAGGGGCTAATTGCCCTCCAATCTTTTTAGTCACTTAAAAAGGACAGTAGCAAATTTAACTTCCGAAAATTTTATTTTCCTTGTTATTAAAGGAGGGGGGCTGTAATTTCCAATAACCAGGTTTTCGACCGTGCTGATTCCAATGGTAGACTTTTCATTATGATCGGACTTCGTTTTCGAGGGGTTTCAGACTTTTTTTTTGAAATCATCATAAAATTCGTCTTTTAAGACGAACTGAAATAATAGTTACCATTCCTGAATCAGTGTCAGATGGCAATTTTCTAAATGCGGTTCTTAACTTTTGGTTACTATGGGCAGTGGTTCGGTCTTTACTAGGTTGCAGCTACCGCTGCAACCATGATAGCGCCTATGCGCCTATAGCCCCTTCTTCATCCAAGTAGAACCTGTTTCTCTGACTAATCCTAATGAAATGTCGCAAAACATCATGAAAATATAATACTTTAGAAACAAATTTGGGCTATATATTTGCACATTAGGCGGGTGGGGGTAAAGTATAATGGACCTGTATGCAAAATGTCTTCGGTGTAACGATCTTGCATATTATGAAGTAAGAATTATTTTCTAATTTCAAACTGTCCAAATACTTTACCCCCCCCCCCTTTATGTGCAAATATATAGTCCACATTATATATTTCCCATCTATTCTGTCATTGTCTTGGTCTTGTGTCATACTGAGCTGAAAGAAACCAACGAAAACAAAGAAATGAATATAAAGACGACAAACGGGTCTACGGCAGTTAAATGAAAGTGGAGAGACAGCAAAAATCCAACGAATATTTCGCCCGTATATAACAAGGCGTCTTCAGCAAAAAAAAAAGAAACTAGAAGGTAAAACTAAAAATATATAACTTAAACATATATACAAAACTAAAACAAACTAACGTAAAATATATAATATACAATTACTTGCATTTACAATTTGCAGCTACCTTCATCAAACCACGAAAGTAGTTCAGTTACTTTGGGGGTTTGATGAAGGTAGCTGCAATTTGTAAATGTAAGTATATATATTTATATATTATTTACATATTGCAGTTTTAGTTTCTATAGTTCCTTTTTTTAGGCTCAAGAAGCCTTGTTATATACTGGCGAAATATTCGTTGGAACTTTGTTGTTTCTCTTCGTTTTCATTTACTGGCCATAGGCCCGTTTGTCGTCTTTATATTCATTTCTTGATCTTTGTCATGGCTGGTCAGTTCGGCTTTACATTTTTTATAAGAAACTTAACAGAACTTAGCATAGGCGCTATAACATACAAGTACCTTATTCTAAACAATCTTTTTTAAGCTTTAGCAACTAATATATCATGAAGCCTAAGAAGAAAAAATTGTTGGGTATTTTTTCCTTGTTATTTTTTGTTTATATGATTTTTGAATTTTGTTTCTAAACAGGAGCCAGATTTATTCTGTTGTCATTTTGGGGGCAGAAACACTCCAATAATTTTATATTATAGCATGGAAAATAGTGGCATTAAAATCCTGAATTAAACAAAAAGCGTTTTTCTCGTTTCTGTTTCTGTCGGAACTCCTGTATGTTTATTTTATTTACTTAACATTTGAAAATCAATGATGAAATTTGTAATCGAAGACCAATTCAATTTATATTCGTATTTATTTATATATTACGGAATTGTAGTCATAAATACTCTCTTCATTTAAGCATATATTCTAACTCTTGTTAAGACATCTTTTTACTTTGTTTTTGCAACCCTTTCCCAAAACGCAAGAATCGTCTTTCCCCACGTGGTTCTTAGTATTTTGTTAAGATTTATCTGCCAAAAAAAAAACAATCTTTCTATCAGTTTTCATGATCCTAAGAGCTATCTGGCATTAATATCTCTTTCTTGTCGGAAAAAAGAAATTTGCGAAACCATTTATATTCTCTGCGTCCCCAAAGCTCATTTGTTGGCAGGGTTGCCAATAATTTTTTTTCTAAAATAAGTCCCATGTCGACTAAAGTGTTTTTCTGCTTTCCTAGTTCCTTTTTGCTATGCTTGTTTTTTTCAAGACTTCGAACTTGGTCTTTATACATTTATTTATCTAATTAAATTTTAAGAGCTCCTTTAACCTGACAAACACCCCTTCCCCTCAAAACAAACAACAACAACAAACTTGAGAGTGTCTCAGACCAAAAATTAGGAGTTTCTAAACATATAATATTGATAGAAATAATGTGCAGGTGGTAAACTTTTTTTGGTGACAGAAAGCTTTTATTTGATAGAAAGTGCGCAGTTTTTGCCGGTGGCTGTTACGCATGGTTTACTACTTGGCTCTCTGTTCAATAATCTCGGTCGTAGTTACTATGACAACGCTTTCAAATTCTGACGTCATTTTGCAGTTTCTCTCTTAAACATAAACTTGGCTTTATGTTGGAAGTCATGATGCGTGCGCCTTGTCGAAATAAATTTCCCATCCTGGCTCCAGAGATATAGTTTTTGTAGAAACGCACTCACGGAAGTGTGTCCTTCCAGACATTTGTGCGTTGTTTTCATGTGTGAATCATGTTATCTCTTTTAGGTGACCCAGCAACGGGAGACACAATGGGTGATGGACAGAGTAGCAGCAGCTCAGGATCAGGTCCAGCTGGGGCAAGCTTTTCATTGACTTCCCCTGGGCTGTTTATGCACGACAGCTTAAGTTTCAATTTGGGACTTGGCTTCCACGATGATCCGAGTAAATCGCTACCGCCTTTTAGTACTTTTGGCGTTGAAAGTGATTTTGAAGGATTAACTGGAAGATTACTTGACATAGGACTGCCTGTTGTTTCTGGTCAAACATGGGACTTCTATGGAGAAAGTCTTAGTGCTCGTTTAACGGATTTGTCTAATCCTAATACGCCAGGGCAGCAAAATCAGAATGGGAACGTTCAGTACAGACCTTGGGAGAGTAAAAATGACCAAGGGAGTCCCACAATACTAGAGCTTGGAAAAATTGAGGCCCCACCTTCATCAGAGGCTTCCCAAGCTACAACTAACAATTTTCAGGACACATTTGCTGCACTTAACAATCCTCGACTGCCGTCTTTTCAGTCGCAGTTTCCTGCGTACATTCCTGGTCAAGAGCCATCTTTGCCTCATACTATACCTGTGTTCTTACAACATCCTCCGACTAGTTTACAAAGTGCACCGCCTTCGACAAAGGAACCAGCTCCTTCAAATTATGAAGAAAAACATATCACTTTGTTGAGTGGAACAGGAGGAGCTATAGTGACTCCTAACAAATCTCCGACTATAGTACCTGAACGAGCCAAAGAAAATAAACCATTTCCCCCCCCTCCTCCTCCTCAAACTGAACATTTTCTGTCGAGACAGTTCTCAGAGAACCCCAGGATAACATCAAGTCCTGTTGAAAAAACGGATAGGAGGAGGAAACCTAGACTTGAACTGTCTGCCTTAGAACAGCCCGGAGAATCCGCTGCCCAAGTGCCATCGATCTCAAGCTCAGAAATGGGTATGATGTCTGGGCTTGTTGAAGGATTTCGTTCCAATAGTATGGTTATGTCTGACTTAGATTCAATACCAGGATGTGATGATGATAGACCTGTAAAAAAGAAACGAAAACGATGTGGTGAGTGTGCGGGCTGTATGAAAAAAGACAATTGCGGGGAATGTGCCCCCTGTAAAAATGATAAAAGTCACCAAATTTGTAAAATGAGACGATGTGCCAAATTAACTGAAAAGAAGCCAAAGGTATGTATTTTTTATCTTTTACTTTATTCGTATGTCGTAGATATATATTGCGCATTTTTAACTTGCCTACTACTTTTGGGAACGAAGCAAAAATAAGGGAAATTACTATTTTGACGAGAACTAAATCCCCCCCCCCTCTGTCACTGTGTAATTCTTCATTTCTTCAAAGGCGCGTTTGTTATTATTTTAGTTCACTTGAGTTTGATTTCTGTCCTTATACTCCCAGTTTGAAACAATGTCTTTATTTTCTGTCTGCGTGCTCCTAAATGCAATTCGTAAGTAGTACTCTAACTTCATTTTTGATAGGCCTTCATTTTTCGTACTGTTAAAAGAAGCTCCCCAATTGGGTATTTATTTGGTGGTACTTCTTTCTTAAATAGCCTATATTTCTTCAAAATTTGTAACTTTCTATTGCTACAACAGTATAAGACTATCTACAACATGACTATCTACAACAGCTCACAAAACATAATTGTTAACAGACAGTTACAAGGAAACCAGTCACGAAAATCTCGTTTTGGACGGGTTAATTCAAGACACCGCTATAAAGCAATGGAATGCATAGCGTGGTTTTCATTGCGTATACGATATTTAAACTGTTGTTTTTTGGGGTTTAGGGGGGGGAGGTACCTAGGTTAGGTTATGTATTTAGTATATGCAATAATTTACCCCCCCCCCCTAATGTGCAAATATATAGCCAAAATTTGTTTATAAATTATTATATATTAATCCTATTTTATTTTATTTCATTAGAATTAACCAAACTTGACTTTTTAGAAATGCCCATATAATGCCCAAGTACAGAATTTTTTTTACGAACAATTCATGGAAACGAACTGCTAGGGCGGGAATAAAAAAAAGGACCTCTAAAGACAAATAAAGATTTAAAACAACATTTAAATGATTGAAAGCTCAGAACAAGTGTAATGATACATCACAAATCTGTAAACATAAGTCCTCGATAGTCAGTTCTTAAGCAAAATTTTTTTCAGGTTTTTGAAATATATTGTTACGGATGAGTGATTTAGACTCTATACTTCTATTTGGAAGGAGTGTCCTTACCACTAGACTAGTACGATAACCCTAAAAGAAGCTTTTGAAAGTGAATATATTTGATTCTGCAGGTCGTTCGATCTTGTACCATTCCAGCTGGTGGCAAGTATCGTTGCTACCTGATTGCGACCACTATTTGCAACTTTTTTTTAAATCTGTTTTTTCCTAATTTCGCGCTAAAAAATTATAAACAAATTTCACCAATGTTTGGGATTGTTCTAAAATTCCATTTAAAGGTTTAGTAAAAAAAATTTGTTAGCATGTGGAAACGCGCTTATAATCGTTTTATGAGTAGGCGAAATATTCGATTAGAAGTGTTTGAAACAGCCGAAAAACCAGTTTGTCTGTACCCATCGATTTAAAAAATGTTGGTTTATAGTCTGTGTAACCTTCTGGCTATATCAAAGTTCATTTTAGGGTATAGTAACCCTCGCGGCTATCACTGATAAACCCTTAAAATATCTCAAAGTTTTTCGGCTATTGACCGAAGATAATGGAGTGCGTAATAGAATGAGACTGGTTTGTACCTTTCGAAAGAACCTTGGACTTGCTTAAGCTCCATGAACTATCTTAAATTTTTCTTTTTCATTTACAGAACATAAAAAGGTATTTCAGCTATTGATAGCGAACTTTGTCCACTTCACAGGGGACTTCTAAATCGTCAAAAGAGTTTGGGAGTATTCTATGGAACCTGAATATGCAGTAGCAGCAATAGGGGTTCTGATCTCTTGCGCTCGGGGCAAAACCTTGATTAGCACCCCACCCCCTGTCCCCCAAAAATTTACTTTTCTTACTTTAGCCTCGGCAAAATTATTAACTATCTCATCTCAATTGATTGCTTCTAATTCTTTAATTCGCTCTATTTACTTTTTGCTTAAAATTCAATTTAAAATTGCTTAAATTCTTTTATTTTCAAGGAATGGTAATGAAGATATGGGAAAAATGAAAATTTCGTAAACAATATGCTGAAATATACTGCCAACTGCACCCTTTACTTTGTTTTGATAAGAATAAAATTAAAAATAATTTACCCAGTAGATTATTTATTTGAAAATTCTACACCCGGGGCAAGTGCCCCTCCCCCTAAAACCGCCTCTGAGTAGTAAAAATGTAATACCCCAAATTGACCCCACTATGTCTAAGTTTCTTGCCAATCTCCATTATTAGCTTAGTCAGGCAAAATTATTGTCATATTAGGCCTTATTGATTTATTAACTAAAAAAAAACAAGTTTTTTTTAACTGAAAGTAAGGAGCAACATTAAAACTTAAAACGAACAGAAATTCGTCCGTATATGAAAGGGGCTGTCCCCTCATCAACGCCTCGCTCTTTACGCTAAAGTTTTTTTATTGTTTTAAAAAATAAAGTTGTGAGACAGAGTCAAACTCTAGCGTAAAGAGTGAGGCGCTGAGGAGGGGACAGCCCCTTTCATATACGGATTCTGTTCGTTTTAAGTTTTAATGTAGCTCCTTACTTTCAGTTAAAAAAACTTGTTTTTTTTTAGTTAATTTCTCAACGCTTTAGAATTAATGCAGCTTTGATTTTGGCTCACCTTACATGAATAATTAAAACAAAATTCGCATATTAATTTTCCGTTTTTTTTTGGCTAATTGGCTTTCTCGAAATTTTGTTCTGACGTAACTTACGAAATAACTTACGTAACGAATTTCTATATTCGTATATTTTTATTACGTATATGAGGGAGTTCACACCCTAGTCAATACCTCGCTCTTTACGCTAAAGTTCGAATTTTGTTCGAATCACAAACCCCAGAAACAAAAAGGCCGGTTAATTAGAATAGATAGCTCTTTCGAAAGTACTAAAAAACTTTAGTGCAAAGAGTGAGGTATTGACTAGGGGGCGAACCCTCTCATACACGTAATCATTTCTGTTCGTCTTATGCTTTAATGTTGCTCCTTACTTTCAGTTGAAAAAAACTTGTTTTTTTTTTAATTTCTGATCGTTTTTTAAATAATGCTAGGAGATCTGGAGCCCCCTTCATAGAAATGTTCCTTCCCCCAAGAAAATATCCTCCATGGACAGATCCTCCCTCCTGACACCAACTCCAACCCCGCCCCCCACTAGAAAAAAGTTCCTCCTGAAAACATCAGTATAGGTCCCAATAACCAATACTATATTTAAATAACGGGCAAAGTTTATAGATTGTAATCTTTCTCCCGGGGACTATGGGGGAATAATACATCTTCTAAGACATATTTATTAAATTTTCGACTATTTTGTACAACATAGCAGTATCAAAAGTTTGATTAGATGATTTCGGGAAAAGAATAAACGTGGGAGGGGGCCTAGTTGCCCTCCAATTTTTTTGGTCTGTTAAGAAGGGCACTAGAACTTTAAATTTTCGTTCGAAAGAGCCCTTTCACGATATTCTAGGACTACTGGATCGATACGATCACCCCTGGGAAAAATAAAAACAAAAAACAAAAAAACAAATAAACACGCATCCGTGATCTTTCTTCTGGCAAAAATACAAAATTCCAAGGCCGTATCCAGGGGGGGGGGGGGGTACCCGGTTTGACCCCCCCCCCCCCGAAATTTTTGACCGAGTCGAAAATAAGTCGAAAATTAGTAAAATCTAGGTAAAAATCAGTATAATTAGTCGAAAACTGAGTCAAAAATTAGTACCCCCCCCCCCCCCGAAAAAATCAAAAATTAGTAACCCCCCCCCCCCCCCCCGAAAAAAAATCCTGGATCCGCCCTTGCAAAATTCCACATTTTTGCAGATAGGAGCTTAAGACTTCTATAGTAGGGTTCTTTGATACGCTTTGATGGGTTAAGACTAAACTTGACGAAGCTTATATATTTGAAATCAGCATAAAAATCTGATTCTTCTGATGTATCTATTGGTATCAAAATTCCGTTTTTTAGAGTTTTGGTTACTATTGAGCCGGGTCGCTCCTTACTTACAGTTCGTTACCACGAACTGTTTGATCAGACTAACTTAACAAGAATAGAATTGCTTTAAAATTTGGCTAAATTATTAAGGTGAATACGTTAGATGTTTGAAACTAATTTACCCTTGGTACTTATGTATTATACTGCCAAAACTCAAGTTTACTCTGTGTAAAACTCGAGAACAAACCGGTTTTATAAGTATTAAGAAACAATTAGCTTACGCTCAGCGTAAAACAAGTGGCTGATGACAGAATACAATGGCGTTATATAATTAGGGCTATATATTTGCACATTAGGGGGTGGGCGTAGGCTACTCGCCCCCCCCCCCCTAATATGCAAATGTATAACGCAAATTTGTTTCTAAAGTATTATATTTTTATCATGTTTTGGTATTTTTCATTAGGATTAACCTAACTTCACTTCTTGAGTGTTGGGGCTATAATACATAAGTACCGTACCCTTTTCAATCATTGTATTTTTCAATGCTGAATAGATGACCATATATCGAATTACCATTATATTTTTATTGTATATATTTAAGTCAATGATATTCAGAGTTAGTCAAATCTTTTGACACTAAAATCTCAAAAATTGCCTCGATCGGATTGCATTATGAATGACCAATTTGAAATTATGAATCTAAACCACTTTTGATCATAAAGTGGAATCCCATAACCAAATTCCTAAGTGATTTTTAGGGTTCTTTGAAGAAGAGGGGAGTTGCCCTGGCTGTCGTAGCTGAGGGGTCTTTCGGCTCAGATTAAAAAAGAAGGGATCCCTCACCGTACTCGATGATAATAATTCGTCTAATGGTCGAATATTTCGTACAAAAAACCCAACATTCTAAAAGAAACTCGCATGGTCTGAAGATTCTAGTTGATGTGTTGAGACGTAAAAAATAGACTATGGTTTAGCAGAAAACCCCTATTATAACCATTTAAACAATGCTTTCCCGAATCAGTTGTTAATTTGACATATTCCATATTTTGGTGTCTATCATGTCAGGATAAAACCTTTAAGAGATAGAGAGGAATACCAGTTTACCCACAAACACAAGTTATACCCAGCCCATAAAACCCTATTGCCCAAAAATCATCTTCTCTCTATATTTGTTTAATCCTCTCCCATTTTAGAGAATTTTTTTCCATATGTAATTCAGCACGAAGCACCTTAGAAATTGGGTAGAATTTAAGAAAAAGTAGTTTATATGGTCTCTTTTACAAATTGTAAAGAAAATGATGAAAAGAAAACATTTATATAGTTCCTAAAAATATGGGCCTCATACACTCTTTTTCTGGATTCATATCCACCCCTCTTAGATCCTGTCAATAAAGGTGGGACTTTATATTTTTGTCATGTTTCTTCCTTTTAGTGACTCGTAATTTAGAAATGGATTCCTGAATAGCTGCTTGAACTCAAAACCTATTGTTTAAAGTCAGTGTGCTTTGACTTTGGACAACAACCCAGGGACATATGAAGGGGGCCACGACGCCCCCCGGTTGTAATCCTAAATTCTCCCGAATATCAGGGAACTGTTTATTAAAATTATTGTATAAATTTGTGTTTCCACTACTCCCGAAAAAAGTCTTATGTACATGCAAAGGCGGATCTAGAGCGAAATCTTGGGGGTGGGGGTGGCAATATTACATGGGCGCCAATAATTGACCAAATTGATAAGTTTGTTTAAAAATAGTAAAAATGGAATGAGGGCACCAGAAAAAAATCTGGGGGGATCCCCCCGCCACCCCTTTGTACTTACCTCGGCCAACCTATGTCTAAGAACCAATTGCCAATGTCTATTATAGGAGTCGAAATTATAAAACAAAGAGCGATACCATTGACGTAAGAGTAACTAGGAGAATTTAAAATTAATCCCCCCCCCCCTATTGGCTGGTTCCGGGTACAGGTATGGTCGCTTTCCTGGCCTTAACTAAACAGCACATGGAATCCTATCTTTTAGCAGATTCGATTTCAGACTGTATATACAATCATACAACTTCGATATTGCGTATTGTTGATGTTTTTCTTCATTTGAAATGCTAATTACCTCTTGCTATGCTCACATTATTAACCCCTTCCGTCACGAATTATTTTCCTAGGTGAAAAAAATTATTCCCTGATTTAAACCTACTATTTAGAGCATAAGTAAGCCATTACCGAAGTGATTTGCTCAAATTCATTTATTAGGATGACGAAAATAGATGTCCAGTTAATTGGACAACGTGACCACTTTACTTTACATGAAAATCCTTGAAACAATTTCTTTCGCCCCGAAAGCAGAGCTCGACATTGCATTTTTGACATCTAGTTGTAGTTTTTAGCTTGCAGCCGTCCATCTTGCATCTCTGGGCGTGCTTGTCCCCTGTATTTACAGGCCAGTGATGATATCCATCATATCGCACATCAGACACAGGCTTGCAGCTGATCTTCCGCTTCCTCCCTACCGTTGTTTGCTCTTCTGTTTCCACGTTTGAATCCCTTGGTCGACCAACTGATCGAAGTGTTGACGTGTGTGCTTGTATTAGGGCACAGGCGACCTCCTTCCGGAAAGCAACAAGATCCAGCTTGTCTATTCTACCCAGAGATAAGGATTGGCAGTCTCTGATGTATTCCATCCATGAATTTGCGACTGCTAGATCAATCATGTGAAAAATCAATCGCAGTGGCCACTTTCGAGATCGGATGAAGGTACGATACAAACTCATCAGGTGGTCGACTTTATCCACCCCACCCATACTGGTATTATATCTTCTAATAACTTCTGGTTGTGGAACTTGTATGTATCTACTTTCGGCTTTCGACCACCGTCGTGCATGTCCTATTTCACCGATCCCAACCAAGTTTGAGGCCATAGAAACGATGTTGTTGTCAAGCCATCGGACTATAACCAGCTCGTCTGCACCTAGTACAATTTCTTCCATTGCTCCTCGACCTTCTTTTTTCATCTCTTTTTCTGGCTTGACGGGGCACCGAGCCATTCGATTGGCGCGAACAGTACCAGTTCCATACCATCCTTCCTGTCTCAGAGCTTGGAGCAAGGGGATTGACGTAAAGAAATTGTCGGTGTAGAGCTTGGTCCCGTTTGGAATCTTTCTTCCTGTCATAAGCTTCATGACAATGCCACCCCCAACCCCCAATGCCGTGTATTCTTCAGGAATGATTGTCGTCTTTCCCTGATACACGTCAAAGTTTAGGACCAAGCCATCAGAATTGCAGAGTAAATACAGCTTGATCCCCCATGGACAGGGCTTTCCTCTAATGTACTGTTTAATCTCAAGCTGACCTGTAAATGGGCACATTTGCTCATCTATAGAAACATTTTCATGGGAAAGCAGCTGCTGGCATCGTGCTAGCACCCTATCTATAACTGGCTGAACTTTCCAGAGACGGTTGTTCGGATCTTTGGCAGTTTCGTTGTCAACCAAGTGAAAGCAGGCTCTCAGCCTCATAAAACGGTTTAGACCCATGGCATCCGCAATGAGGGAAACCCTAGTTGCCTGGCTCCAATACCATCGGTACCTTGGAAATTTCATGCAGCCCATCACCAAGTGAATGCCAACGAACTTGCGCATTTCTGTAGGATTGGTTACAATGGGATTATTTACATTCTACTGAATACTGTATCTATTTGTTTCGATGGCAGCCAAATCGAAGAAATCGCTATCAATGTACTTACAGAAGTATTGAAAGGGTGTTGATAGTTGTTCGTTGGCAGCTGTTGCAGTATCAGACCAAGCTGGAATGATCGGGATAAACCGTTTTCTTTTCCATATCACTCGCTGTTGAGTAACGGTCTTAGGCCCAGCCTGGGATATGATTGGCATATCATCGGGGTCGCTTGAATCAGAAGACACTTCATAAGGATCGAGTGTCTTTAGTGGTGTTAGTTTTGTTCCATTTGTTTCTGATAAGTATTCTTCATCGTCATCTTCAGATACTTCCATATCTGACAAGTCACTGCCAATTGCATCGAAGAAATCAAGTAGTTTATCTGGCTGGATGCGCATGGTATTTCGTCTTGATGAACCTACAAAAAGGAGAGTTTGGATGCGGCGCTGAGAGAGAGAGAGAGATAAATTTATTTCAAAAAAATCGCTATCACAAGCCCACAAAGGGCCGAATTCGGAGTTTGGAGTCAACAACAAATAAATGGTTACACTGAAAATGCAAAGAACAACAACGAAATAGAGAAAACCATAATGACAATCATTTAAAAGTCAATAGTTAAAACTTTAAAAAGTCAATTAAAAAATTAAAAAAAAGCAAAAATTTGTCAAACTAAACTTAGAGACAGACATAAATGCATTAAAAACTGGTCAAACTAAACTTAGCACAAAACATACATGCATTTAAATTAAAAGGGATACTAAGAAAGTGTCAGCAATTAAACTACAGTAAATCAATAAAAGAGTTAAAGACAATAAAAGCTGGTCAAGAAAGGGGGGGGGCAAGCAAACGAGCGCAAGAACCTGGGCAGTACCATCAGCTAATAAACAACAAAAGAGGGCAAAAAAGAAACTATTGAGACATTTTATTCATTTTCTCTGTAATGAAGGGGATAAAAGTTCTTTCGTATCTGGAAGTAACGCAGCGAATGGGGGACAAAGCAGGGATGGGCTCAGACACAGCTCGAGGCGGCCGTAGTCTGGATGGGGAGTGACGTTTGGGGAAAATACTTGCCGTCCGAGGGTTTGTTATGGCATTTTTGCCATAACAAACGTGCTCTTCCGTGCGCTGGAAGAGCACGTGTCACGTTGTCCACTTAACTGGACAAGGGGAATAAATGACAAGCAGCAATGACATCTGTTCAATTTTCCGAGAAAAATATTCGTTTTTCAAGATAGTAGATGGCATCCAAACTACCATAAAACCAAGCCATGCGTCATTTATTTCTCTAAACCTAGTCGCGCAGTCCAGATAATTGGACAGAACTTCAGCATAGCCTCAAGCACATACTTCAAGTGATTTCGGCCATAAAAAAATACCTGTCTATTTCTAATGATCCATATTTTGACACAATAATTTTTTTTCGATCAGTTTATGTCTTTTTGAAGCAGAGAAAAAAATTATTTTACCTGGTTTTTCCCAATCCATTGTTTCCAATAAAGTCTATGTTCACGTGCTGTCAGGGTGAGAATTAGCGATAAACTGAGGCGATTACACCCCTGAGGCTGTAGCCAGCGAACAGGAGAATATATTAGTGCGATCATATTTACGAAATTCCTAATAGTTAGGAAAAGAAGAGCATTTTTAATTTTGTCCAACTAACTGGTCACGGTGACGGAAGGGGTTAATAGGCATAGGGTATTTTTACTGCAAACAAGTTTTCACCGGAAATGATTAACTAAGCTGTTGTTTATTAGGATTTTGTTGGGTAGCCAAAGTTGAAAATTCCAAGTTGTTGATAATCAAAACCTGACTTTGTCAAGAAAGTTCAAATATGGCAAGGATAAGTTGACAACATACCCAACCTTTTTAAATACATGTTGCTCTGATTACCAAGAATCTATTAAGAAACAGGATTCGTCATTTCTTCAGAAGACAAATGCATTAATTCGACGCTCGAAAAGGCGGGTAATTCCTTTGGGGTCACTTGCTCTCTTGTTTTTTTTCGCACTCTCATTTTTTGAAGCACAAGTTTTCATTTATGTTTATGGGCTTTAATGCGGGCTGTATTAGGCTGGAATTAGTGAAAGGAGGTGATAACATAATAAGTAAAAGTTTTGCTTGGTGAGTTATATAATATTTTGTGAAAGCGAAGCTAGAGGAGAAGTTTCAAGCTCAGGTTTACAAAAATACAAAGTTTCGAATTCGTCTCGGGAAGTATCATCACTGACGTCGCATACTTGCTTTTGTTTTCATTTTCTCTCTAGGGGGATCGTATCAAACAGCAGTCTGGATAGGGCTCATAAGAAACGGAATTTTAAGTTCTAACATTCTTTATAAGTATCATAAGGAATGGCACCGCAACAAAGTGCCGATCTCTGCTATTTTTGCAGCAGACACAGCAATTTTGATCCAAATAAAGCCAAAATGCTATCGAGTATAAGTTGGGAGATGGCTAATCGGTTAGAGATTTTGAAAAATGATTGTGTAGCTTCCTAGTTTCTGAGACCATCCTGCGTCAAGGTGGCGTAGTTGTACCCAAACATGTGCAGTCTATAGGCTACAAAATAGGGTGTGGACTCTTCAGCCGTTCAGAAACATTAACGGCTGTGAAGTATTGCATAGTTGCAAATTATGTATGAGAGGAAGTGTGGCTATGGAGTTTTTTTTGTTCCTTTTGCAGGGTGGCTACAGCCTAAAAAGCCCTTTTAGGCTAATATCGTCAAACTTCCCCGAGAAGTCGTTCAAACAAAAAAGTGGTGGGATTTAACCCCTGACCTTCCTTTCTTCAAGTTACGTATTTGAACTGGGCGCGCACTACGCGTGCTGATGGAATTTTGAATAAGAAATTAGTTATTGTTTTTTTAATTAGTTTCATGTAGATTAGTTTTATTTAAGTTAGATATACTTTAATTAATATAATTTAATTTGTACAGTAAAACTTAAAATAATAACCGTTTAAATAAAGTAAAAAGTTAAAATAAAGTTTGATTAGTAAAAATTTAATTAATACAGTTTAAAATTTAGGCTACTATGTTTTTAGTAGGAAAAGATAGTTTTAAATGCATTAAGAAAAAGATCAAATTTAATTGAATTTAAGCTTAAAGTTCATAGATTTTGATGGAGATGGCAGCCTCTCTTATATTTAATTATTTCGTATTTTATTGAGCAAAGAAAATGAATCTATATGAGCCTTTATTTTCGAATCCTTTTTTATACGCAAGCTAAACTTTAGCTCAGAGTAGTGGGCTGAGTGGGCGGCAGCTCTTCTCATATTTAGGACATTTCTGAATTGATAATAAAACGAATAAAAATTAAATGGAAAAACACTATTTTGTCTAGAAAAAATAAATAGCAACATTGAAACGTTAAATTTGCATAAATTGGGTCATGCTATGGGTGAGGAGGGTTTACTGCCCTTCTTAACTCCCAACTTTTTACGTCAAAGTTCTAACTTGTCTTTTTTAGTGCTTCAACAGGAATGCTCTTACACAAGTGCAGTGTGATAAAAAGTTTAAATTTTGAAACACAATACTTAGCGAATTACTGGCTATTTATTTGACCCTTGCTTTAAAAAATAGAATGTTCAGTTATAAACATTAAGAAAGGCGCTTAATAAATATAGCGATGGGAATTCAAAAATGGCCATGTTTGTTATGCATCAGCGTAGATGAGGAAAAGTTCTGAAGGAAGATTATTGGCTGATTTATCTCCCGCCTTAGTCCTTATACGGCGAAGGAGGCACAGAAGACAAAAAGAGGAATAAATTCAGTCTGAAACAATAAAGATTTTGATGTTCCACATTCATGTTTTTATTCATTTAAAAACCTTGCCAAGAATCCGTCCTGATTTGACCAAAATCATTGCCGAAAGCTAGAGTTTTTCAAGCGCGAAAACGGATGGAATCTCCGCACGGATTGCTAAATCCGGACGGATTTCCACAATGTGTAAATGAACCGTCAAAATCCTCTGGAAAAATTCTCACAACGCAGGTCCCGCCTCTAAAGTTTTTGGCTGCGCATGATTACCTACAAACCCCCTATCTTCTATTATTCTTAATCGTGTTGGCCTCAGGCGGCTTGGTGCGTCGGTGAGTTGTTTGTAGTAGTAGTAGTAGTTAATTGAAAAAAAATTAATCGAAAAAAAATTAAAGAAAGCGCGATTTTTTTCTTATCATATCCAAATTTATCTGTAAAGCCATCTGAAACTTCCTATTCCCACAAAACGAAAAACTAATAAATAGTTGCTTCTTTCAGGTGAGTACCCATTTGGGCGTTTTTTCCTCTTTTTTTCTTTTTTTAGAAGTGCATTCTATAATCAAAGTCATGCTGTTAACACATTGGCAGAACAAGGAGATTGCTCTAAAAGAAATATATTAAAAATGTCAATATGTAAACTTGTAAATAGCTCACAGATGCTGAGTTAGCATCCACCTTTGTTCTGGAAGTCATTAGGATTCCAGACAAGGCCCCAACAAAATCGAATTTCCAAATCCTTGTCACTGAGAAAATCGTCCAACGAGCAGATGAATATCGTTTTCTAGTTTAGCTCAGAACGTTGGACCTTTCAATTTTAGACATATGGTTTGTCTCGAATAACAAAAGATCTTTCTATACACGTTTTGAACTATAGAAGCAAAACCCTGACGGGAGCACCTGGACTTCGATGAATATAAATGTTACCGTTCGCTTTCCGGCGCTATTGTCCACGGCTAGCGTGAGAAATAAGATGTCGACGCATGCGGAATAACAGACCTTTTTCTAATCATTCTTGTGGAAATTAAGAAAGATTTTATGCTTTCAGCTTCATCGTCTACTTTTTTCAGTCATTTGCCCTTTAAAATTTAGTCTTTTTAATTGATTTAAAGAGAGATTATTTGGATACTTAGTGAGTCATCTGGGTTATGTATAGTTGCAGGGGTAACTGTTTTTTTTTCGGTCAGCAATATACGGCAATTTTGGGGGTGCCATTAAGGCCAGCTGCCTACTGGATGGCTTCAGGCTGGTGGTGAGAGGCTTATTTGACAGATAATATTGTCTGTATATCCTTTTTATGTACCGGTACCCATTCTTCCAGCGCCAGAAGAAACTACCATACGGCGCAAAAATGGCTATTTAATGCAATCTAAGGGGGCTGTCTTGGACTTGAAGGTTGAACTATCCTTAATAGAAAGGTTTTGTCAAGGAGAGGGCTTGATATGAATGCAAAATTGATCGGCCTCTTACGGATTTTCCCAGATGCAACGCTGCTACACGGCATTCAAGGAATTGTTTAGTGCGAACGCAATACCAGATCCGCTGGTTCTCAGCTCCTTAGCCCCTTGGTATAGTTGGAAATCGGCTAACTCTTTCTGGAGGTTCTTTCCCTGCTCAAGATTCACTATTGAGTTGTTTGCATTGCAATAAAACTATCGAATACCATTACTCAGGGATTTACCCAGGAGGGTGTGGGTGCTTGGATCCCGGCCTTCAGAAATTCTAAATTTTCTTGATTTTCTGGGCGCTTCTTATTCAATTTATCAAAGGTTTTTTTTTTACTATTGTCCCCTCCCCCCAATTGTTTTCTATTGTTCCCACTCCGAAAATAACTAATGAGTACGTGCCTGTATTTATTTGATACTAGTTTGTTTTTCTTCTATGCTGAAGTTCGAATTGTGTTCCAATTCTTTAAGAATGACACCCTGAATCACAAAGGCCATTTAATTAGAATAAATAGCTCTGAAAGTACTAAAAAAAATTTAGCGTAAAGAGCGAGGTATTGACTAGGGGTGAACCCCCTCATATACATAATAATTTCTCTTCCTTTTAAGTTTTAATGTTGCTCCTTACTTTCAGTTAAATTTTTTTTATATTTAATTTCTGATCGTTTTTTAAATAATGCTGGGAAATTCGGCGCCCCCTTCATAGTATTTTACCTTCCCCCATGAAGAATTCCTCCAAGGAAAAATCCTCCCACGTAACCCCCTCACGTAAAATCACGTCTGTATACTTCCCAATAACTAATACTATATATAAACAATGGATAAAGTTCATAACTTGCAGCCCATCCCCCGGGGACTGTGGGGGATTAAGTCATCCTCAAAGACATAGTTACTAGATTTTTCGACTATGCTGAACAAAATGGGTATCTAAAAATTTTGATCGGGTGATTTTGGGAAACAAATGAACGTGGGAGGGTGCCTAGTTGCCTTCTAATTTTTTCGGTTACTCAAAAAGAGCACTAGAACTTTTAACTTCCGTTCAAATGAGCCCTCTCGTGATATTCTAGGACCACTGGGTCAATGCGATTGCCCTTAAAAAAACAACAACAAACAAACAAAACAAATAGACACGCATCCGTGATTTTTCTTCTGGCAAAAAATACAAAATTCCACATTTTTGCAGGTAGGAGTTTGAAACTTCTACAGTAGGGATCTCAGATACGCTGAATCTGATGGTGTGATTTTCATTAAGATTCTATAAATTTTAGTGGGAGTTTCCCCCTTTTTTCAAAAATGAGGCAAATTTTCTCAGGCTTGTACTTTTATGGGTAAAACTAAACTTGATGAAACTTATATATTTGAAATCAGCATAAAAACCTGATTCTTTTGATGTATCTATTGGTATCAAAATTCCGTTTTTAGAGTTTCGACTACTATTGAGCCGGGTCACTCCTTACTTACAGTTCGCTACCACGAACTGTTTGAAAAAAAAGAATTTGTCCTGAAAATCAGTTGTGGGGGTTCAAAAGGTATCGGGGCTATATGATATTTTTGGTTGAAGTAAAATTTGCAGACGTTCCAATTCAATTCTTTGAGTTTTATCGATTGCTTTAGTCTTTTGTTTAGTTCTCAAGATGATTAAAGATATCCATTTTTTCTAAAAGTGCGCTATGTGTAACACCACACTGTGAATCAAATTGGCAAAACTTTTTTCAAGTGAGGCTGTAACTATTTTGGGTGCTCAAATCGCTGATTTTATTGACGAAGTTGCATTTTTGTGCAAAAATGAACACGGGGGAAGGATGAGTTGCAGGGATCTCCCGTGATATTTCTCCGAATGGTTTACCTAGAAAATGAAAAATTATCGCTCAAAATACGGTTTTTCCTCCCCCCCCCCCCAAGATAATGATTACACTCCTTTGTGTGCATGTAATTTTGAATAAGTTTAAGTGATTTCTTTATTGCTTTTTTGTTTTATTATTCCTTTATTCTTTAAGGTCAAAAATGGTGGGGTGGGGTTGGAAGGATCCTGGTTCTCCCGTGAATACGTGCCTGAAACTCTCATAATTTGATTTCTCCTGAAAAAATAATGGTAAATCTACCGATTTATTTTTGATAGAATAGTCTATGAAAATAAGTGAAAGCAAATAATCACAAATCCTAAGAAAGATTTGGCGAAATAATTGGCAATGAAAAATGAACGCAAAAAAAGAGGTTAAGGAAAATGTGAAAAAAACGTGTTTTCAAAATTGAGAGTGAGGGGATAGTCCCCTCCCCCTAATTGGCACCCATGAAAAACATAGCATCTCAATGAACGCTAAATAGTCAAATAGTCAAGGTTTCAGTAACAACCCCCAGAAAATGGCAAGGATAGTCGATATGTGTGTGAGAGGTCCATGTATTGCTAACAGAAGTTAATTTTATAATCTAAAAAAAAAAGAAAAAAAAAAACAAATTCACTGGAGGCCTATGCTGTTTTAAATGAGTGTCTGAAATCTGGTGAAGGTGAATTTAGATTTAACAATTATGAATTTAGATCTAAAGTGGTTTTGAAAAAGATGTTTGATTAGGGAAGGTCGTTTAATTTCGTCAAAATCCTGGAGGGCGTGGCAAAGTTGGAGCCCATTATCCCAAATCAAGTGAAAATGACAGTGAAACTGAAAAATGAGTCATAGGACCATAAAGGCAAAGATATGCCAAAGAAAACTGACGCGTTTCTCTGGATGCTTGAATTATGCAGGCTTATCTTAGTTTTGACAAAATTTTTGAAGAAATCATATTTCAGCTGGGGGGGGGGGAAATAGTTAGTGTGCATGATAGTTTCCTCCATAATTCGTGGTGCTGTTGATAAAATGACAAGGGATGAACAGAACTGCAAAAATGGCAGAGGATATATCAGGGGCGTCTCGATCCATTTCAATGGGTTGTATAGGCTGGTCTAACCAACTCCTAATTTACCATTTTTCGAAACCAAGTCACCGAAAATCTACTGGGACTTTCCCTGTCGGTGGGAAAATTATCGATTCTATGAAGTAGGCAAGTTTCACCTTGCTTTCAAATGCAAAATAGTAATACGGAAGTTGTAGAATTCCTAGTTGCGGGTCTATATGATGTTGCGGGTAAATTCAAGCTTTTATCTTCTCCATTCTAAAAAAAATGTGTCTTAAATCTTAGCTCTCATTGGTCAGTCCCCATTTCAGTCTTGAAAGTTGAACATTATTCAACACGAGAAATCATAAAGGATACATTAAGGCACCGAAGTAGTGGCGGATCCAGGGGGGGGGGGCGCGCCCCTAACGTAGTCTAAAGTAGTGTAATTTACTTAATTAACGTAAGATTACGTTAATTAAACTTGCTCCTAACGCAAGTTTATCGGATAAACCTATTTTGCCCCCCCCCCAAAAAAAAATCCTGGGTCCGTCTTGGCACTGAAGCAATAAAGGATACATTGACATAAAGGGTACACTAAGGCACTTATATTAAGGCACTGAAGTAGCCTAATGCGTAAATTTGGTTTTGTTGATAAATGTGACTATATTGTGGCCTGGGCAAGACTTGAGATTTCTAAAATACAATGTTTGGCCCCCTGTATGAAATTTTGTATTACCTATTATTTTAGGTCATTAAATTAAGGTAAATAATGTATTTTCAGAGAAAATTAATATTTCGGAAATCTTATGTTCTTTAATGCTTTAATGCGCATTCGATCCAACGCCATCTAACTTAAATTTAGAATAGATTTCGCGTTATCATTTTTAATGATACACGTGGCAAAATAAGTATGTAATATAGGCTATTTGTTGTTTCTGTTAGTTAGCCTTTTTATTGAATGTTTTTGTATATCCCGTATAACTCTCCGGTATAAGCCTAGGGTTCAAGCACTACATAAGGAGACATGTTAAGAAAACAATTCTTACTTCATAATATGCAGAATAATCGTGAGAATCCATGTTTATTTTTCAGAATTTTTTTAGAAAAAACTGTACAACAGTGAAATAAGTGAAGATAAAGGTTCTCCCCCCTGTTAATTGTGTTAACTAGGATTATTCTGCATATTGTGAAGTAAGAATTGTTTTCTTAACATGTATCCTGATATAATGCTTGAACCCAAGGCTTATAGCCTACCAAGATTCCTTCTGGGAAGGTATAGGCCTACCATTATATTAATAAAAGGGTGGTACCTTTGAATTCCCAATTGAAGATTTTCCAAATATAATCTTCCTTAAAATGACAATCTTACCCCATCCATTAATGTTTATTTCAATTCACGAAAATGTAGGGCGGTTGGTGTATTTTTCAAAAACTAGGAGGTTAGGCTAATTGGTAAATTTTTCGTTCTTCATATTGTTGACTTACAAATGAAATGAACATACCACTCAATGTCTTTTTTTATGCTCTTTCCAAATATAATAATCACTTTTGCTGCAACTGAATTTTACGCCCACCCCTATATATACCAATTCAGGGTATATGTTTGCACATTAAGTGCGGGGGTGGGAGTAAAGTTTAAACGGTACTGTTTTATTAGCTGCAACCCACGCGAGAAGTCAAGTTTGGTTAATTTGGACTATATATTTGCACATTAGGGGGGGGGGGGGTAGAGCATGGCATATATTAAATATGTAACCTAACCTAGGTACCTTTCCCCCCCTAAATCCCAAAAAAAAAATATAGTTTAAATATTGTAAACGCAGTGACAAACCACAGTTTTCGATCCATTTCTATATTGACAGATACCCTTTTGACTAGTTTCCTTTAGCATTTCCATATACAGTATATCGCATGGGTTGCAGCTGATACAAAAGTACCGTTTAAATTACCCCTTCATTTGCATCAAAAATAAATTTTACAATTCATTAAAATTCATTAAGTTTAATGGTACTTTTCAAAAGCTACGAGCCTGAGAAAATCTGCCTGATTTTCGAAAAAGGGTGGAAACACCTCCAAAAAATTAAGTGACCCCAATGAAAATCCCACCATCAGATTCATCGTATCAGAGGAACCTACTGATGAGGTTTCAAGATCCTAGAAAATTTGAAAGATCGCTCGTTCGAACGGATGTCAAAAGTTCTAGTGGCCATTTTAAGTGACTAAAATAATTGGAGGGTGATTAGCCCTCCTCCCGCGCCAATTTTTCTCCGAACATGTCTGATCGAAATTTTAAGATAGCCATCTGATTCACAGTTGAAAGGTTCAATAATTTTGCTTTTGGTGATGACAGGGACCTACATAAACCCAGGGGGAAGGGCTGTAAGTTACGCAATTTGGCCCTATTGTTCACATATAGTATTTGTTATTAGGGAATATGCGGCAAATTTGTGGGGTAATTTTCTACGGGGTTGGGGGGAGAGGATTTTTCATAGGGAAAATTTTCCAGGGGGAGTTTCCCAGGAGAAATGTTCCAGGGGGGTAGGGGGGAAGGAGATTTCCTGGCATGATTTGAAAAAATGCTCAGAAATTAAGTAAAAAACTAATTAAAGTTTTTTTTTAACTGAAAGTAAGGAGCAACATCAAAACCTAAAGAAATATTTCTGTATATGAGGGGGCTGCCTCTCCTCAATCCTCACTCTTTACGCTTAAGTTTGACTTTTTATCCTGATTTTCTAGGAAAGACTACTCAAACTCAAGGGCCGTTGATTTGAATGAGAAGTATTTTCTCAGAACTTTAAGGCTTTAGCGTAAAGAGCGAGGGTTATGTATAATTGAAGAGGAGACAGGCTCAGAACGTTTTTGGTAAAATTGAGTGGTTGTTAACACGCGAAAATATATTTTATCAAAGCATTTTTTACGAAAAGAAATGAAGACACAAAGAAGGTAAACGTTTTTTAAAGTGCAGAACTACGATAGCAAAAAAATATACCATTAGATTTTCAATTCATGTTTTGTCCGATATAATGATTGCTACCCTTGCAATCACGCTCCTCCCCCTCCGATGGTAACATATAAAACCCTTGGCTAAATACAAAAGTGTCTTGGGTACTTATCTGTTAGCCAGTACATGCGCAATAATTTGGATCTACCTTTTTGAGAATGAAAATACCTCCCAGGGCCCTAATTTTGAAACTCTATCCATTCTTGAATCTTTCATCCAATCTGACCTAGACCTTTGAGTTGACAAAAGCCATTCTTCTCAACTTTCAGCCCTGATTCTTAGCCAAATTTGAAATTTTCATTGAATTTTTCAGTTCTTGCAAACAGGGAAGTAGGGAATTTAGGAGCTTGAAGAAAATACCTTCCGATGCCCCACTTTGGACTGTACCTCAGTTCCTTAAAAGTTTCCTTGAAACAGAAAAGCTCGTGAAATTCGCCTTCACCTAGCAAAGCTCATGAGAAAGCAGTGCTCTGGAGCGAGATAAAAGCGGAATATGGAGACTGGAAAATGTCATCCTGATTGTTTTTCGGCGTAAACTACTGTTGGTGTTTTTTTTTATATTTTTTTTCATCATGACCATTGGTCTGTTGCTCGGTAATAGTGATACCATTGGTAGATATCCTAATGGCATGAATTTAGACATCCCCTTCTCTATAGAATATGGATTATTTCTTGGAACCAAAAGCCTAGCTGAGCCACTTACTCTTACCTCCAGCAAATTTTGGTCCGATTACCTCTTTTGTTCGACTTTATGATGATAAAAATTTAAGACCTCTCACCCCTAGAAGGTCGTATTATATATGGACCTTCACAGTGTACAACCAGGACGCTTGTTCCGGCTTTCCACCAAGTTTGGTTGGAGTCAAACGACCTGTTTTGTTAGATATCCCTATAGAGAGAATATAGGGATTCCCCTCTCCTCTTCAGCTGAGGTCGGATTGTCCTGGATGGCCTAACGCTACAGCTAGGACACTAGCTTTTACTATCTTGGTTCAGATATGACAGACCCTTCTGGTAGGTGTATAAATGCCAAGATTCCGGACATACCCCACTCCCATAGTCCCATCTCGTTACTTACCAGCCGGATTAAAATAAAGTTTTTTCAGTCTACTTCTGGGCCCGAGTCTTATATGTAGCCTGTACAAAATTTTAGACAGTTTTGAAGATCTGGAAGTTAGTTCAAGCCTCTCTGTGGGAGGGGGGGGGGGTGGATAACTAAACTCGTCACCAGCGTGTCTACTCAAAGGTGATGTCAGATCCCAACCAGACTTAGTGGGGAGTAAGAGGGGTTGTCTTAAACTGTCCTTTTTGGTGTCAGAATATAATCCAACCTCTGAAGAGAGGTGGGGAGTCCCCAATTTCTTATCACCGAGATATCCACTGATAACTATACTAAAAAGTTACCAAAAATAAGAGAAAAAGTGCCTCACATACTTAGACCTAAGTTTTTTTGTGTTTTCCTTTTCTTTTCAGTCAATATTACACCAGCATTGCACTCTTGCTTTTCTTTTAGAAGGTAATTTCATCTTAACGTGTTATTGAGATAACTAAGAGGCCAGATAAAATAAATAACCCCAAGGTCCCAACAAAAGGTGGTAAAAGTCCCCTTTTTTTTATTGGGGTTTATTCAGATGGAAGGTTGTCATTTGTGGTTAAGAGAAATCATTCGGCATGTGCCACCTTACTTAAAAAGTTCCACCCTATCAAGTTCCCCCAGTAGGGGTGATTTAGCTTGTTTAACCCACGGGTAAGGTGTCGCGTGGACTCTTTAAGGATACCCCACCCTTTTAGTGGGGGAGATATCTAGCGTAACAGGTGAGTTAAATGCCACAATTATTCAATCATTTGTCAAGTGAAAAGGGGAAGTGTTGATTGACGAAAAGATTTGAAACTGTGTCAATAAGGGGAAGCATCTACCTGCTGAGGTAATAGAGCAAGGCTACTGAGGGTTCTGGAGCAAGGTTGTTGAAATTTACCTTTCCTAATGAAGTCACCTTTTGTTTTAGACTGTCGATTTTTTGAAATTACAATAATTTAAGGGATTATTCTTTGATTTTTGCTAAAAATAAACAAATTCACAAATCGCAAAAGTTTGGCATATATACAGAAAAATAGGATAATTTCGCATAAAGCCGGTACGCGGTTGGGGGGGGGGGATAATCTCTCCCAGAATGTGTGCCATATTTTCCTCTCCTAAGGGCCCCGCATGTGTGCAAGTCAATACTTGATATAGCCAGATATTGGACATGAAAACTGTTGTAATTTTTTTGTGGCTTAGAAAAAATATTTGTAACATATATTTTAGGGGGATGCACATTCATTGTTCAAAGGGTACTGGGGGTAACTTCAAAATTTCAAACGACAACATTCAAAGATTTTCCATATTTGGAATCAACAAACAAGTTGTGTTTTCCCTAAGAATCCTCCAATCATAGTTCCAAGCATTCAAACCTCGAAATAAATTGACAAGAATCCAGTATTAGCGGGCTTTACTACCCAAAGGCTGGATAAATAAAAGCTAAAAAATATATTTTGCACACTATTTCTATGTAGTCAAAAGCTATATAATTCCACAAACTTCAAATATTTGATATTTGCATATGACAAAGATATTAATGTTTGATAAATTTTAGAAAGTTTTTTGGCTTAAGCTCTTCCATTTCGAGTCTTAGCTACTTAAGCACGTATAAATAACCTACCCTTTCAAAGTAAAACCTTCATTTTTGTCGTAGATTCAAAATATTGATTTCAACCCGAGAGCCGTGATATATCTTGTCTGATTTTTGAAGGGTTCCAATATTTCCAAGATATCGAAGTCTAGTCATAATACACGTGCTTACATGTGGAAATGATGGTACTGTTTCGCTTAATGGTACACAACGGCTATAGACAGTCGAATGAATGCCGTGATGGAGACCCGTAAGCGGGTAATAGTTATCTAAATTGATCGAAGAGCGTTGTTTCTCATTGAATTTTCAATATTTAAACTGTTGTTTTTTGGGGTTTAGGTTGAGAATGTACCTAGGCTATGTTACGTATTTAATATATGCTATGCTTTACCCCCCCCCCCCAAATGTGCAAATATATAGCCCAAATTTGTTTATAAAATATTATATATACATCCTATATTATATTTTTGATTAAAATTAACCAAACTTGACTTCTTTAGTGTGTACCATTAAGCGAAACAGTACCTAACCTGATTTATGGCTCGTTACTAAACATTTGTACAGGAAGGCTTTTACTAATGTTTTTTAATCAGTTTTTGTTTGTTTATGCATTTTACTCAAAGTGGCAGAGGCTGTAAATAGGCATACTAGAATGCAATAAGATACGTAACCATAGTTACAACATGGATACTATATCGAATGAGTTGTTTTAGATATAGATTCACAGTGCCGTAATTACAATGGATCTGCTTCCATCTGCTCTTTACTGCCGACATTGGCTAGCTGAATCATAGCACTACTGAAAATGTTCTAAAAGCGAGAGATCTATCTGTTTAACATTCTACTAAAACATCTGCTCTAATCGGCAGCTGTCGTACGTGTCTGCTTTTATTTCGGGAAGTTGCATTGAGACTTTGTTCCGGCCTTTTCTGTTTTTCATCCCAGAAGGTATAAATCAATGCTGGAAATTAGTTGCATTGTATAGAGTCCTGTAACATTGTTATTTTTGTTGGTAAGCCAAAGGTACTTGAGCTGATAGTTCTGAAGCACCTTTTTGATTAGATGCAGAAATTTGGGAAGTGTTTGGAGACCATTTTGTATGGTTCAATAACTGGAAGAAATGCTTCTTTTCCTAAGGAACTATCTTAGGCAATAAAGTAACTCTTGAAAGCAATGCCGATTTTTTTTATCTTAACTTTTCCTCCATTAAAAGAGAAAAAAAAATCTTGATCGTTGTTAGACCGCCTTAAATCTCGTTTGATTTAGAACTAGTGTCCCTGGAGACCTCTTTCATTCTCTCGAGTTCTTGCTAGATGCATCAATTGCAGCCTTGGTATCGGGAACTCGGTTGCTTAAGCATTCAATCCTTAAGTCGAAGAAATAAAATCTAAATATTTGTTCCAAGAGTCTGGAACTTTATAGTCGTCAAGGCATTGCTAGAAAAAAGTAAACAAGGATTAAGAAAATGAAAAATGTTATAGAAAAAATGTAAAACTGTTCGTCAGCGGTTTGACGCACCAAGCAGAGTTGAAAAGCGGAAGGTGTCGTTTGGACGGGTTTATGTGAAGTTTGTGCAAAATTGTTGGGGAGGTTTTTTATTCTGCGTAGCTAGCCTTTAGTTTCGATTTGTTTTCAATTTTACCATTTTGGAAAAAATATTTTTTTTTTGTATGAAAAATGTGCGAACTATTATAGTAACACAAATATAAGATAATTGGTCAATGTCAGGATGATTCCTTATCATGGCACCTGCTATTTTGTGCATTTAATCTTTGGTGAATAATTGTAACTTTTTTTTAGCCTATACGAGAAGGAAGAGGTAGATCGAGTATGAACCCAATGCAAAACCAACTGCCCGGACAAGGACCTCCCATGGTAAGTGCTCTCACAGTTTCTGAGTTAGAATTCAACTCGAGAAAGACTAGGACGCTATTTAAGGAAGCTATCCCTAGTACGTGTGAAATAGTAGAATAGGTTTGGCCAGATCCATACCCCCCCCCCTCCCCTATTTTTAAAAGACGAGAAGATTGAGTGTTTTAGTCTAGCTTACCTATATCGAGCGTAGACTTGCTAGCTAACAACGATAAGCTAGCTTTTTTTTAAAAGTTAATCTGATGGGAAGAATCTGAATCCATCGGAAATAAAACAGTTCGTGGAAACAAACCGTAAGTAAGGAGTGACTCGGCTCAATAGCAACCGAAACTCCAAAAAAAAACTGAATTTGATATTAATAGATGCACCAAAAGAACTAAATTTTTATGCTAGTTTCAAATATATAAGATTCGTTAAGTTTAGTGTTACCCATCAAAAGGTACGAGCCTAAGAAAATTTGCCTGATTTGGGAAAAGGGGGCAAATACCCCCAAAAAGTCAAGGAATCAATAAAAATTGCACCATCGGATTCGGACATATCAGAAAATCTTACTGTAGAGGTTTCAAGCTCCCATCTGCAAAAATATGGATTTTTTTTTGCCCGAAGAAAGATCACGGATACGTGTTTATTTTTTTTTTCCAGGGGTGTTCGTATCGAACCAATGGTCCTACAATATTAGGAGGAGGCTCATTCGAATCGAGACTAAAAGTTCTAGTGTCCCTTTTAAGTTACCAAAAAGATAGGAAGACAACTAACCCCCCTCCCACGCACCCTTTTTCTTAAAGTTGTCTGATCAAATTTTCGAGACAGCCATTTTTTCAGCATCGTTGAAAAGCCCAATAACTGTGCCTTATGGGATAACATGGCCCCCCAGCCCCTGAGGAAAGGGTTTTAAGTTCTGAAATTTGCCTAATGTTTGCGTATTGGGCATTATTGGGCAGACAAGTATATCGACATTTTTTGGGGTGGGTTTAATTTTTTGCTGGGGAAAATTTCAGGTGGAACCGTCCGCAAGAAATTTTCCAGGGGGGGATTTATAGCGAGGATGAAATTGTCCTGGGTGAATTTTCCGGAAGGGGGGCTATTTTACGTATGAGAAACTTTCTATGGACGAATTTCCCGTGGGTGAGGGAATTTTCCATTAGGGAGAGCTGGATTTTCCGCCATTATTTTAAAAACGATCAGAAATTAAGTAAAAAAAAAACAACAAAGTTTTTTCAACTGAAAGTAAGGAGTAACATTAAAACTTGAAACGAACAGAAACTTCCGTGTATAAAGGTGGTGCCCCCTTCTCAATACCTAGCTCTTTACGCTAAAGTTCGATTTTTCCTCCCAATTATTTAGGAACGACTCCTGAAACGCAAAGGCCGTCTAATCTGAATAAAAAGCTTTTTTAAAACTACTTAAAACTTCAGCGTGAAGAGCGAGGTATTGCGGAGTGGATAACCCTCCTCATATATTGAATAGTTTCTGTTCGTTTTATGTTTAAATGACGCTCCTTACTTTCAGTTGAAAAAAACTTGTTTTGTTTTTAAATTTAATTGCATAAATAGAGTTATAAATATTTTAAATCCGTAAAGTATGGGTACTCAAAGAAGAAAGTTTGCCTTTGAAACTTAGTTCAGTATAAAGTATTTCAAGCGAAATTTAATTAACTTTTATCGGTACTTGTGCACTAAATGGTACGCACGAAGGAATTCAAGTTTAGTTAAGGCTAATCAAAAAAAAGAAAAAAAAAGGATGAATATATAACAGTTTAGAAACAAATTTGGGCTATATATTTGCACATTAGGGTGGAGGGGGGGGGGGATAGAGCATAGAATTATTAAATTCGTAACCTAACCTAGGTACCTTCCCCTCCCCCTTCTAAATCCCAAAAAACAACAGTTTAAATATTGTAAACACAATGAAAACCGCGCTTTGCATTCCATTTCTCTATTGCAAATACCCGTTAGCAGGTTTCGTGTCTGATTTCCTTGATACAGTCTATAGTGGTGTGTACCAATTAGTGCACAAGTTTTTTTTTGCATCCGCCCCCCCGGAAAAAATCCTGGTATTTTTCAGTTAGCTGGTACCCACGCGAGAAGTCAAGTTTGGTTAATGCTAATGAAATAAAACCAAATAGGATGAAAATATAATAGTTTAGAAACAAATCTGGGCTATATATTTGCACATTAGGGGGAGCGGTAAAGCATAGCATATTTTAAATACGTAACCTAACCTAACCTAGGTACCTTTCCCCCTAACCCCCCCCCCCCAAAAAAAAAAAAAAAATTAGTTTAAATATTTTAAACGCAATGACAAACCACGGTTTGTGATCCCATTCTCTATTGACAGATACCCATTTGACTAGTTTCCTTTAGCATCTTCCCTATACAATATATCGCGTGCGTACCAGCTAATTGAAAAGTACCAAAATCTTTTTTAACCCCCCCCCCCCCCACCTCTCTCCCGAAAATATCCTAGATACGGTCCTGATTTGCGGAGTCGAACTTTTAGAATTAAGAACCTCAGCTCACAGAAAAACAAAACAAAAACGCTTAAACTGAGCATTATCTACATATGATTTCTGGTCTGAATATTAGCGTAAAATACGACCTTTTTTTAAAACAAAACTAGAGCCGATTCAAAAAGTAATTTTGAACACAATTCTAATTTTAAATACCATATTAGTTTTGTTGCATTCCTTTTATTTCAAGTCTTTTAAATAACATAAATCTTTAACCAAAGGCACCTCTTAGGGGGGTAACAGTGTGACACTTACCCCCCCCCCCCCCCACACACACACACACACACTGAAAGGGTTGCCTTGAACTCCACCCTCTTCCCCCTCCACCATAAAAGAAGCATACAACCTGACCAGTTTCAAAGTGATGAGCCCCAGCCCCATTCATAAAACTTGTTTTCCAAGTCCATGGAGGTATTGTTTTATGATGTTACTATATCTTTTTAAAGGGTTATAAAGCATACCCACAAATTGATGCTTGTCTGGTGGTATCTTGTAATAGCATATGAAATTACGTTGGTATCATTAATGAAACCTTATTTCATCTCGGGTGTCGCTTGAAGAAAATTGATGATAGATACAAGATCTTAAATATCCGTTCTCTGAACGGAAGCGAAGCTATTGATTTTTGCTGTTTAGTTCAGTGTGAGTCACTTTTATCGATTTTGAAAGTTTTCTGATTTTATTACATTTACAATCTGGAGCGCTTTCCTTAGTTGGAAACACAGAGAGCAGATGGAAATTGTACGCCACATATTGATCCCTTTTTTCCCGAAAAAGTGCGTCATTCTTTTCCAAAGTGCGTAAAAAGTTTCTTCTTGGAAAAGTTTTTCCCAAGTTTCAAGAGACGGATCTAATGATTTTGACGGGAAGCTTGCTTCAACATTGTTGAAGTATTCAAAGCAAACTTGTCTTTACTCCCCACTTTAGGGCGGACACTTCTAGGAAAGTTCCAATGTATGCGGCTCAATGAAAGGGAAAAGTTTTGAATTTTTAATTGGAAATGATTCAGCGCTGATTAATTAGTTCAATGAAGGTGTTGGTCCGTATTTTACTCCTTTTTTTCCAGTGAAGATTTCCTGGACTAACTAAAATAAAGAAAAAAAACATCCGAGGATGCTCTAGGTTTAAACTCCTCCCCCCACCCCATTAAAAAGCTGCTTGACAATGCTGCATGTTTGTAATTTAATTGTGTAAAAATCGCTTTTCTGTAGCTCAATCGCTTCACGAAAATAAGCATGGTCTCTTCTTTAATTAAATAAAAAAAACAAGTTTTTTAAACTGAAAGTAAGGAGCGACATTAAAAACTTAAAACGAACAGAAATTATTCCGTATATGAAAGGGGCTGTCCCCTCCTCAACGCCTCGCTCTTTACGCTAAAGTTTTTTATTGTTTTAAAAAATAAAGTTGTGAGACAGAGTCAAACTTTAGCGTAAAGAGCGAGGCGTTGAGGAGGGGACAGCCCCTTTCATATACGGAATAATTTCTGTTCGTTTTAAGTTTTTAATGTCGCTCCTTACTTTCAGTTTAAAAAACTTGTTTTTTTTATTTAATTTCTGATCGTTTTTTAGTTAATGCAGCTCTTATTTGCATAAAAATTTTACTTTTCTTTCTCTAAATGGATGTCTTAACAAATTAACTTACGTAACTTACTTCTATATTCGTATATTTTTCTTCTGGCAAAAAATACAAAGTTGCAGATTTTTGAAGATATGAGCTTGAAACCTATGTAATAGGGTTTTATGATGCGCTGAATCTAACGGTGTGATTTTCATTAAAATTCTTTCACTTGTAGGGGATGTTTCCCCCTCTTTAAAAAATCGAGTAAATTTTCTCAGGCTCGTAGCCTTTGATGAGTAATACTAAACTTAATAAAATTTATATATTTAGGATCAGCATTATAAACACATTCTTTTGATACATTTATTGACATCAAAATTTCGTTTTTAAAAGTTTCGATTACTATTGAGCCGTATCGCTTGTTTTTTTATTGTTTTTTTTTTTTATTACGTATATGTTATTACGTATATGAGGGGGTTCTGCCCTTATACAATACCCCACAAATTAAGTTACAATTTAAAAAAAAAATTAAGTCACAAAACATAGAAAAACAAACGCCATTTAATTCGAATAGATCCCTTTTTTTAAATCGTTAAAAAAAAAAATTGTATATTCAATAGTGAAGCGTTTAATTTGGGTAGAGCACCATCACATACGTTATAATTTCTGTTCGTTTTAAGTTCTAATATTCCTTCTTACATTTTAGTTCAAAAAACTTGTTTTTTTTATTTAACTTCTGATCGTTTCTTAAATAATGCTTGGAAATCTGGCGCCCCCTTCATAGAAATGTTCCTTGCCCCAAAGAAACATCCTCCACGGAAATATTCTCCAGAGTAATCCCCGCCTCGAGGCCCCCGCCCCGCCAGCACCAATCCGTCCTGGCAATGGTGGTATACGTCCCCCGCAACCAGACATAAGGCTTGCAAGTCCGGCGCCCCCTGCATGGCAATGTCCCTTCCCCCCTGAAAACTTCCTTCATGGAAAGATCCTTCCATATAGCCCCCGACCCTCTCCTTCCCCCACCTACCAGAAAAAATCTCCTCTGAAAAAGTCTGTATACTTCCCAATAACCAATACTATATGTTAACATTGAGTAAAGTTCATAACTTTCAGCCCTCCCCCTGGGGGCTTCGAGGGATTAAGTCATCCTAAAAGACATATTTATCATATTTTCAACCGTGCTGAACAAAATGTCTATCTCAAAATTTTGAACAGGTGACTTTGGGAAAAAAAATGAGCATGGGAGGGGGCCTAGTTGCCCTCCATTTTTTTTGTGTGAATTAAAAATAGAACTAGAAAATTTATTTTAAATTCCAATGATCCCTACCACGATATTCTAGGACCACTGGGTCGAAACGAAAACCCTTGCACACAAAAAAAAAAAAAAAAAAAAAAACAACAAATAACAACGTGTCGATGAGCTTTATTCAAGCAAAAAAATGGAAACTTCTACATTTTGTTAGATAGGTGCTCGAAAATTCTATAGTGGGGTTCTTTGATACGCTGAACATTATGGTGTAATTTTCATTAAGGTTCTATAACTTCTAGAGAGTTTTTCCCCCTTTTTTTGAAAATCAGCCAAATTTTCTTAGCCACTTAACTTTTCATGAGTTGCTCTGAACTTGATGAAAATTATATATTTGAAGTTAAGCATTGAAATCTGATTCTTTTGATATATCTATTGGTATCAAAAACCCGTTTTCTAGAGTTTCGGTTACCATTGAGCCGGGTCGCTCCTTACTTACAGTTCGTTACCACGAACTGTTTGATTCAAAGGTACGGCAATCAAAGATTATGACTTGAAATATAGATAGATAGATAGATATTTATTGCAATAAAAGTCGCTTTGGGCCATGGCAAAAAAAAGAGAAAAATCACACAAAATAATAGCACATGATAGTGACACTCGTAACAAAATATAGTACATATCCATAACAATGCAATGTTACAAAACAAAACAAAAACATAATAAAGCACATAATACCATTAAACTAACATACATAATTATACAAAATCTCGCACAAATGATAGATATAGATAGATAAACAAATATTTAATACTCTAAAGCCACAAGGGCCATGGCTAAAGCCACCAGGGCCATGACTACAAAAAATAACAAACAAGAAAACAACTTACACACATACAACATCTATCTCTACAAAAATCTATCTCTATATGACATACCATTTTATATATTTTGCTATCATTCTTATTGTCCCATAATTTTTTGATCCCATTGCTGAAACCAACCACACACTTGTCCTTACATTACCAAAAACTAATTCTTTCCTTAAATCTTGTAATTCGGGAAAAAGGGTATATTTTTCTCTTGATTTTTTTTTTCAAAGGAGTACGCACTTCATCGTCCCCTTACACCTGAGACAGAGTTGGACATACTAACATAAAATGGGGACATGAAGCGGTGGTGTGATCCAGGCACATACACAGGATGTTTCTTGGGGGGGGGGGCTTCATGTTTTCTTTTGTTTGGCTAATTTGGGACTTAAGGATTTTGAATTCTCGTTTTCGAAGTTTAGAGTCATTCAAGTGTCTAATATTATGTTTTCTGTGGTATTATGGATTTCTCTGGAATGTACGAATCATTGGGTTGATTGTTGCCAAGATGGCAATTAGTGGCTGTGAAGGAGGGAAAAATTTGTAATTGAAAAAAGCATTGGACTCCTTAGGGAAATAAATCTAATTACCCTTACCCTTTCCCCTGTGTCAGATCTGCATGCAGCAACGAAATGTATGTACTGTCTAGCTTATTTTATGTTGACCTCAAACGACAACAAATTTGGATTCTCATAGATTTACTGCTTTATTGAACCAGTGGTGCTGACCACCCAATACGACAACCCTGGCATATAATCCGTATCGGAATTAGGCACCTTGAAGGTTTCAAGCTTCATTGGTTTCGAAGCTTTTTTGAAAAATCCTAACATAAAGAATTGGAATTTCGGGATGTACAGATTTAAAGCTTAAAATCTGCAACTATTTTTGGTTTTCTTCGATTCGTATCAGCCACCGTTCAACTATAAAACCTGGAGAAATCCAATTATGATTTGTGATTTTAATTGATAAGGTTCTCCTTTGGGAATACGTTGTAAAGCAGGTGCCATGTTCCACCTAATTGTCTTCAGAATTTTGATTTCCCTCCCTCCCATGGTCTAATGTAATTTTGATTAAATCATAAAATGAAATTCGATTGACCTTAATATGCAACTTGCCCTAATCTTTCTTAAAATATTCCTTCTTATTGGCAGTCAATTACCATCTTCTGAAGCGCATCCCCGAGTTGGACACCATTTGTCGAATCTCTCAGAGGAGGATTTTCCTGAGAGGTTATCAGATGCTTAGACAACAATTTTTTTTACACTTAAAGATTCAGATTTTCTTGCATTTCGTTTATTTTTTCTTGAAAACTCACTGGGATGGGGGAAGGGATGCACACAGCGGTAATAAGAAATCATCTGAATTACACGAAAATCGTCTAACTCAAAACAAAACCCAAAATCATCGTCACAAAACAGGACTCTCCACCCCTTGGTACTTTTTAGGCTGCATTGCAATAGGAAAGTTTTCCCCACGGTACTTGCTGTCCTGAAATAAAGGTTTCTCTCAAAGGGTTTAACTTTCCTGAATAAAAAATTGCCCACTTTTTTCGTCTTCCTGGGAGCAAATACCCAACCATACCCCTTTTGAGTATTAAAGAAGCTGGATACAGACACTGAGTCAGTATTAGTATTAGAATAAGAAGACAGCTTCACTAACGATGTAATCACGTAACTGCAATTGGTGACCAAAAAAGCATTAGATGGAACAACATTTTAGGGCATTTCTCTTAATAGCTGAGGAAAATGGTCCTTCATGGATTTTAATATCTTCTTGTCTATGAAGCTTTTAAATTCTGCAGTCTGGACTAATCTCATTTTTGTATTATGGAGTCTATCAGCAGCTTGTCGGCACCAAGTTTTTACTGGCGCATGTTTTTGCCCTTCAATCATACTGATCAAAAAGCCTTGCATGATTTCCGTTGAACAAGGTACCTCTAATAACTATTATAATTAGAAGCAATGAATATTAGAAGAATAAGTATAAGTGCTTAATATTGGATACTTCTAATATGCCTAACCTACTTCTAACTAGTTGACTGTGGAAGGGGAGGGGAGTTTGGAGGTGTTTTGGGCCCAATTTGTTCGTTTAATTATACATTTTTAAATTGTTTGACAAACCTATTTAAGTTGGGGGCCACCGTGGTTGATGGCTCCCCTGTCACTTTAGTCCCTTAAAAAGGCTCTTTTCAAGCTCTTTTAGCTACCTGTTTTTATGAACTGTTCAAAAACACATTGGACACATCGCTCTTTATTCACGTAACCTTACTGTGTTTACTCTGAAATATTACACACGTTAAGTTTTCAATATTACAAACCAGCGCGAAATTACAAAATTATGCGCGTAACGGATTTAATTATATAATAGCCTTGGATAAAATTACTTCTATGAACAATATTTTTTTCTACTTGCTCTAGAAATTCTCACATGTTGCATAGAACTAATTTTTGTTCGGATGTCTGCCCTCCCTCCATAAAAGTCCAAGTTTTTACTTCTTCTTCAATAACTTATTTTGTTCACCTGTTTTTTTTTTTTATTTACCAATGCATTTTCTAAACTCAGACACTTTTGGAAACCATAACACCCCGTGAATATTTTTTCCATCTTATGTATAGTGCATTGCAATCATAATCAGCAATCTTCTTATGCAATTTTTTTGTGGTTTGTTTTATGAAATTCGTCGATTTTTTGGTTTGTAATGTATTTGACAAAATTGAATTGGTTTGCATTGTATTTTTCTTTATTTTTATGGAATCTTTTTTTCTATTTCTAGCCAGGGATGGGACAGTTTTTTATGCAGAATAACCCTCAACAACCAGCGCCATCAATAGGAGACCCAATGGCCGTCCGACCAAATCACGGGACGTTTATTGACTCAAGATTTCAACAAGGCGCTTGGCCTTCACCTCCCCAAACGAACCAATGGGAAAATTATCCCCCGCCATTGATTCCGATTATGCCCGTTGAAGACCAGAGGTTTCAGCATTTTCCTGAAGGGCAACAGCCTCAACAGTTCCGTTTTAATGGGCAACAGCCCGGATTCCAGTATCAGCATGATCAATTTGTTCATTTCACTCAACGTTCCCCGTCTGGAATGCATAACCAGCCACGACAGAGCCCACAAACCTTCAGCCCCCATGGAATGACATCACCTCATCCATCTCCCCAATCTCAGAACCAAAGATCTCAAAATTATATGGAAATAAGCTCTGGTGGAAATGGCCAGTTCCAACCAGGAAGTAATTTCCAACCTGAACAATCACCAAGTTCCAATAGCTCTGGCTTAAGACAAGACGACGACCCATCCTTTGCTAATAACTGGAACCAACAGCAGTTCCATGATCAAACATCACGTAGAGACCTAAATAACAAAATTAAAGAAATGATTATGAATAAGCATCAACCACAAACCAGCCCAGGAAGTGAACAGTGGTTTAAAGGCCAAGAATATTTAAGCTATGAAAATTTCCAGCAAGGTAACGGTGAAACTGTTAGTCTGAATGTTAATATCAAAAGTGAAGAGACTACTATTCACCAAGACAGTTCTAAGTCGGACCATTTTTTAGTGCAGGGCCACCCTCGGATATTGCTAAAGTCTGAGGGTGGTAATGCCAACTCGGATGATAGCACGGTGTTGCCAGATAGTACAACTGGTAGTCCTGGACAAAATGAACAGAAGTCACAGTTTTCCGGCAAAACTACCTCATTAGAGATCTCGAGTGCTAGGCCTTTCGATATACGATATATCGTTAGTGATAAAACAAATGACTCCGATTACCTTGATTTAGGCTCGATGCAGTTTCGTGGTGCCTTTCAAAAGCCGAATGGGTGGAATGATGGCACTTCTGCAACTCGAGATAAACTAAAAAGTGATGTTAAAGTTGACGAATGTCCCTGTGGTCCAGCGGACCAAAGTAAGTTTTTTTTTCTGATTTATATCATGAGTGATGTAGCCAGTGACTAGCCAGGACCATTAGCATTTCATTTATAGTTGGATTCAGTTCATAATTTTGATTTTAGGGCTAAGTAATAGTACTTATCATATTTTGTTTTTAATAAGGATAATTGAATTTTGAAGCCTTTTAGCCTTATTCGAAAATTTCATGCTAAAAAAAAGAAGCAGGCCAATAAAACACGCGAACTAAATAATATAAATCTTATTAATAATAGTAGTTAATTCATAAATTTTGGCATAATAAATTTAAGGTTGACAACCCGTCTAACATAATACATGTATAATTCTGTGAGCATGAAACAGATTCCAATTCTTACATTTTTACCGCAATAATTTCATAAGGTTTCTTTCCAGAAATTTCTCTGTTATTTTTTGGTTATATTGGAAATAGATGGTTCTTATCAAGTGGTGGCTAATCCCTCGCTCCTGTATTGCAATGATTTTATAAATTGCGTCATTTTTTTTTTATCTACTAAAGTAATAAACCTATGATTATTTCAAGTATTCACATCCCTTGTAAAGTAAATGGACAGTCATGCCATCTTTTTATATGCAAGCTAGATGCTGTTCTTTGATAAATATGGGATACGTTTTATTGTTTATACAGAGAAATATTAAAAATGTAATTTTATCTGAATAATGCCTAGCCAAAAATGTATTATGATGCACGGTCAGATTACTGTAAAGGGTTATTTTGGTTAAAATCAAAAGAGCTTAGCACAAATTTCGATTTGTCACGGGTATTGACAGTAACCTTAAGGAAAAAACAATTATATTTGCTTTTGTGTTCTAATGTTTTTGCCTTCTCTTCAAAAAGGTCGACTTAAGTAAGAGTTTGCAGAATAGGCTATTATACAAGTTGTACACCCAGCAGTCCAGATTCGTAGCAATTTGAAACATCCAACTATGGAAAAGGGGAAGCTCGAACAATTTTTAAAGCAAATCATATAGCCAATCTACGGAATGTAGGAGATTAAAAATATTTGACAGAAATAAAAAAAAAAAAAAAAAAAAATCATCAGTGCTCAAACTCGCAATCAAAAATTGTTTTTTTCAGTTTCCTTTTAGGTTCCATTTTTTTTGCTTGTTTAGATGGTTCTCTGAGAAAAAGCCTAAGGAATATCATAATTTTGGCTGAATAAATAGTAGACCTTAAACTAGGAAATCCAATGACATAGCTATCTTGCTCTTTTTGTGCAAGTTACAGCTATAGACTAGTCTTAATATTGCATTTAAGCTGCTATTGTGTGAAACTGGAAACTCGAAAATAAGTTTTTCCCCTCGTTTGACGTCATTTTTAAGCCGAAATTGTATAATAGATGAAGTATTTGAAATAAACCCCGGGCCCCCCCCCCCAAAAAAAAATGTCTCATCTTTTTTAGGGAACTTAAGTGATAATGAAAAAAGTAAATCTAATGTTTGAGCTTTTGGATTCTCAATTTCAAACAATTCCACCTCCGAAGCCTGTATTGTTTCATATGTCTGCTTTTCATTTAAATAACATAATCTACAGCAAGGCCTAGGGGGGCCAATTGAGGAAGGAGCGATTTCCCTCCTTACTTTTTTGTCCCCCTCCTATATATTTTGAAAAGTACCTTTCTTTTGGTATTTCTATTAATATAATCGAAAATAAAACAATATTCCCTCCCTCCAGATTATGAAATACATTGTTTTTGCATCACTAAAAACATATCGTTGCTTCTCTCCCCCCGCCTACATTTTCGCGAATTGGCGCCCCTGGCAAAGGCAACTTTAAAAACTAACGTAATGTCGTTCTACACATCACCTTACTGTCTATTTGTTTGATTAATAGTAGGTTTGTTTTCTTTTCTTATTTTTTTTCTAGAAATGCTCATGAAATGTCTTTTAGATGCATTGCGTAAGTAATGCATCACAAGGAATTTTGAAAATCAAATGTTTCAGGATTTTAAAATCAGAATAAACGCTTTATAGTCTAAACCAAACTGTTAATACTAATAACTATACAATGACTATTTAACTGCACTGTTAACTGTACAGTGACATATACAAAATTTGTTAACGACATTGACAAAAACACAATAGATTTTCCTGATTGCAGTTAATTTAGTACGCATTCAATCATCCCTCTTAAAGTAAAATAAAATGTTTGAAATCAATCCCATATATAGGGGGGTCAACGATGATCCGCGAAAAACGAACAGAAATTAATTAAAAAAACTTTCCATAAATAAGTGGAAAAATAAAGCCTATCAGAAAAAGGCTAATACAAATTCTCACCACCATTTACTGACTGAGATATACATTGAATTCTTGATGGACGAGGATATGGGCGTGAATGTTCACGTAAAATTCTTGGTCAATAATTAGGATCTCATTGAATTACATAGTAATGGATTAAAGACTCTTTTTAACTACTAATGTCCTTGCGTCAGCCCTGCAGTGTGATGCTACATCTGGGTACGAACTCTTGAGTCCCGTATTACCAAGCTGAGAATAAACTTATTGCGCCACCACAGGGCAACTCATATGATAAGTCAAAAGTATGAATATTCAACCACAGAGCACCTTGCTGCATTGGTAGATGGCAGTACATCTTAATATTAATCTGCTAAATGAAGCTGGTAATATTATTAGCTTCAAATGTCATTGATTATGATTGTATATTTAGACTGTGATTTACCGATGTTTATGTTTATATATAGTTTTGTAGATGGAAAAAGTGGTCCTGGCTATATGTAAATAAATACTTGTAGAAAACACTAGTCCTGGCTTAAATCTGTACATACCTAGGGATGTATATAGACTGTGATCTTTAAAAAGAAAGTCAGCAATTTGTATATAAGGTCGCTGGCTACATCACTGTTGCGATTGTTAAATGAACCAAGATGCTTACTATTTTTAATTAGCAAGCGAATGATCTCATTTTAGTGCCTTTGGATTGCTGTCCAGTATATACTCAGTTGGGTGCTTCGGATTCAGTACAAAATTTAAGAAAATTATTAGAAAACCGTTTTGGAATTGAAGGTTTGGCATTACGCTTCGAAAAAGTCACTTTCTCTGGAAAAGAAGGGAAAACCTTCTCAGGCTGCCCTATGGCTAAATGGGTATGTCTCTTTCTAGATTGTGTATGTTGAATTGTTTATGTTATTTTTATAAGTAGGCTCTTGACCTTTCTACTAGGCATGAAATATTTGACAGTTGTATTCTATTCTATTTGGTGCCCAGCAGATGACGACATGCTTCTTTCTAGAGGTTTCGCTCGAGGATGGTAGGCTTCAAAATCTTAAACCAGTGACGATCCAAACGTCCTCCAAATTTTCGGAAGCCCCCCCCCCCCCCCGAGGCTTAAGGTCGGACTTAGCTGCCGTGAGCCTTATTTTCTTCTGTCCTTCTGGTTTCTTCTTCTATGCTGGTAGTGGAAGGCATTCTAGGCATTTTTTTTTTTGCTTATATGCTCTTTTGATATCCGCTTGGTGTGGTCAAACCACCTCAGACGCCTCATTTTGCCAACATCAGAGACAGGGGTGATCCCCACCCCTTCACCTAACTTCGTCATTTGAGACTATCCGAAAGGCAAATGCCCGTCGAGAGCATCCCCATGTAGGAAAATGCTGGTCATTTTCTCAGTGATTATGCAAGGGAACTTGATCCTAGCACTAGTCTAAAACGTACTTGAAGAAAATCTTAGAAACGGGGCAATTGGGCCTAAAAATAGACTTTTGCAAGGATCAAACTCCACTCACTTGGAAGACCAGATTTCCTCGTTGCACATCTCTATGCATATACTCTTTGTGCACTAAAAAAGTGGCATTGAAGAGGCGAGTGGGTAATTTCAAAATCAATTCCTCATTGCTAAGCTATCTCCACGATTTAATATCATCACTTAGCTTGTATGATAAATCATCGTACTACCATGTATAGCTAATGCGCTTAAGAAAAGATAGGATGTACTTCTGAACATACTTGACTCTCAGGGTGGGGATTATTAAAACTGGGCTAATTTGGAAGACCAGAAAGTTTTGGAATATTTAGGGCTTCCAATGCCTTCTATTTGGGTTTTCCATGGAAAATCCCTCGAAAGCCCCCCCCCCTTCCTAAAAAATACTTCTCTCTCTTAGAAGACAGCCAGTAGTTGACGAATGAAGTTCAATAAAAAAAAAACGGATGAGATAAAAATGGTTTTCAAAATATTAGGAAGTGAAGGACTGACGTGGCTTTGGAAATAAAGGGAAGTAAAACAAAGGTAATTAAACTAGGTAGCGGAGGGAAAGAGAGGGCAAATTAGATGGTAAAGGACGACAAAAAGTTTGTTTATATTTGTAGTGGAATCCCACGAGATCTTCAATAAATGTAACTAGTTAGTAGTAAATAAAATTACGTAAATCTATAACGTCCAAGAAGATTGGAAATAATTTGTATTTGAAAACAAGTAACCATCTTTGGGTACTTTGAAAACGAAAAGAATATAGGTTAGATGGCTTCAATAGGTATTTGAGAGTTAGAAGTAATAAAGTACACAAAACTTACTTCTGTAGCTTACCGAAACTTAAATATAACTCAGTTCATTTACCAATTAATTTCTAGTCCAACATTTAGAAGAGATGTTACAATAATAACCCATATGCACTGAAAATATATGATTCACTTTTAAAGCAATACGAAATCAAGTGCACTTGACCATGTTTTGGTTTGTTTTATTTTCAGTTCTACGGGTGTTATCACACTTCTCACTGAAAGTATAGGGAAATTGAGAGTGAAAATGACTTTCGTTTGCTTCTCATGCCTTCGGCAACTAGTATCTTGAAAGTTGTTTTTCTTGAATTAAGTCACTTAATCTAAAAATAAATCTAATTGTCAAATAAGACACCCCGTTAAGGTTATAACCATATGCGTAGATTCTTTGCCGTAGATAACCGTAGTGAAAAGTTAAGAGGAAGTGGGGAGGGATTAAAAAATAATTATGATTGCCCAACATATATCTACTGTGTCGACTATATGAATTGGACGGCAGTGAAGCGCTTGAAGAGTCTTCACAGGCATATTTCACTTTTTGCTATTCTTGAAGAGGATTCTAAATTATTTAAATTTTAATTTACTATTTAACAAGTTTTAGGAACATGTTGATTTTTTATGTTTTGTGTTGCAGTAAAGCAATTCCTCTCTATGGTTTATGGTGTTAGTTTAATCTTGTTTTTTTGTTGATTTATTCCGGTACTGGTGCATTATACCTAACACACGAAAGAAGTCAAGTTTGGTTAATGCTAATGAAATATACAATAGTCTAGAAACAAATTTTGGTTATATATTTGCACATTAGGAGGGCAGGGGGTAAAACATAGCATATATTAAATACGTCAGCTAATTTAACCTAACCCCCCTCCCCCCCCCAAACCCCGAAAAACAACAGTTTAAGTATTGTAAATTCAATGAAAACCACGCTTTGCGATCAATTTAGATAGCAAATACCCATTTTACGGGTCTCCATGTCTGCATTCCTTGGACAGTCTATAGCGCTGTGTTAGGTATAATGCACCAGTACCTTTATTCCTCAAAAATAACTAATAACAGTCAATTATATAATTGAATGTCATTGGTAGTAACTGGGCTTTGAGTTAGTTGCTGCTTTCGAGTCACTGTATATTATTTTACCGTTGTCTAAGCTTTATTTCTTGAGCTTGCTTCTCCATTGCCCTAATGAAATATATATGTATGCATATGGAATAATAAATAGGTTGAATTTGAACATCTACAACCCACTTGTCCAGTCTGTATGCATACCAAGTGTTTGTTGAAAAGTTTTCCCCAGGGACTCTTGCGTACCTCATAAGTAGATAATTCAGCCGTGTACCCCTTTTTTCATGTCCATCTATCTTTATACTTGTTTACTCTCCATCCTACAATCTGCCACTCAAACGATTTACATAAGAATAGCAATTTAAAAAAAAAAAATAAGGAGAAAAAATAGCGTTATTTAAATTGCTCTAATTCAGTTGCATGCATCCTCTATACTTTTTATGTCTCGACGCCATAGCATTATCGCTAAGCCCTCGGATAACCTTTTTCCCCTAGATTCAGAGCCATCTAGCTGCTAAAGTTGAGCTTGGATAAGTATTGATTTTCGAATCAAGGTTTAATCAATCAAACAGACCATAAAGTTTAAGTAATTGTCTGTTTTATTGATTTTTCCCGGGAAAGCTTTCTAACAATTACCCTGCTGTGGGTGAATACATGTCTTATTGATGCTTCGATAAAACTTAAAGTAAATTAACTACGTATATCCCCCCCCCTCGTCAATTAATGGTTTGGTGATAATTGTATTACATCTATTAAAACTTTTTTTGCCTCTAAAAGGATTGCTCGAGGAAAGATAAAAACATAAAACCATCCGGTAGACCATAATCAGTAGACCTTCGCCTGGAAAGTTCAATACTAAAATAGACGAAATCAAGGAAAAAAACAATATCTGAAGTTAAAGGCTCCCGAAGTTGAGTACTAGATTACACCCCCTGTTTTACGTTATAATAGTGCAAGATGTGTGAGCATTTATGGGCTATTTAATATAAAGATGATAACTTGAGAGCTGATACAAAATAAAGCCAAGTTTGCAAGCAAAGCTAAGATTTAATACGGAATTAAATCATTTTTTTAGTCTTTTAACTCCTGCTGAATTGTCTCGGCTAACTAGAGCATAATTTTTCTTAGAAACTAAATTGTCTGCAGCAGGGTTAGAGAATGGCCCAAATTAGGCTAGGATGAAATCATAGCCTAAAACTTAACTCTTGGGACGTGAACAAAGTAAAAAGCTTAAGAGGATGGAGGGAGGAGGAGCGTTCGCTTTATGTCAACTTTAGGGTGCTTAATGCACGATGTTTTTTTTTCTATTAGTCGTAGTGACAATGTTTTATTTTTTTTTCATTTGAATATATACTAGTTGGATTAGAGATAGTCTCAGGAATCAACCTTTAAGATTTTTTTTTTCTCAATCGGAAATATTATTGCAATCATTAATGCTTAGTTTTAGTATTGGGTATCCTTTTAAGGAAGCATAAATGAAATTTGACCCCCTTATGCAGCCTGAAATATGCTCGTTTGTTTTTACTTTCAAAACGAATTTTGATCGATCGTAAAGATTTTTTTTTCCTAGTCAAAATAATAAGATTTTGCTTTTTAATTTAAGCCGTTTTTATCTGATTTTCATTTCTTTTTTATTTTCTTCTTTTCGTTTTTTATTTAGGTGATCCGGTACTATAGCAAGATTTTGATGGTGTCCGCCCCATTACTCTTACTCCAGTTTTCTCCAAGTTATATGAAAGCTTTTTAGCTGAATGGTTGAAAGTAAAGATATTCCCAAATGTTGACCAACGACAATTCGGAAACTTACGCTCTACATCTACCACCCACCACCCTGTTCACCTTATGGACACAATATGTAACGCACTCGAAAAGCTTTTGATTTAATTAACCACAAAACACTGGAAGAAAAACTATCTAATGACTTTCAAGTTGACCCTTATTTAACCAGAATAATTGCGTCTTTCCTCTCTAATAAAACGCAAGTCGTGAAATACCTGAATGTATATTCTGATCCCCCCCCCCTAATTTATAATGGTGTACCCCAGGGAACCCTCTTAGGTCCAATTTTATTTCTTGCAATGATAAACAGCCTTGGTGTCGATTTCCCCGATAGATGGAAATTCGTGATGACCTAACTGTCTTAGAGACATGATTCGAAAATTTAAAAAGTAACCCAATGGGACATCTTGGAATCGATATCAGCCGAAGCTGTTACTAAAGATATGAGAGTCAACCCTTTAAAGTCAACGATTTTAACTATTAATTTCCTTAAAAGTCCTCCTTCTTTATCATTTCCAATCCCCCTTGAAATGCCTGTTACCACTATGGAATTACTGGGTGTTACCATCTCAAGTGACTTAAAATGGGATTGCCATATTAATGACATCCTAAAACGTGCAAATACCGCATTTCCCTCCTTAAACTCCCTAAAAAGTTTAAATGCCCTAAATCGCATTGTTTGACGATTTTCCTCTCATTTGTACGCCCAGCCCTCGAGTTCCTCTGTCGTGTTTGACATCCTGACATCTCCAATGCATTGTATGATAGAATAGAGGCGGTCCAAAAGTGATACCTAAGAATTATCTTCAATGAGGGTGAAGTACCTTATATTTCCCTTCTTCGGAGAGCTAATCTAGTCACCCTTAAGGAAAGGAGAGCAAAAATTTCCTTGGGTTTTGCTAAAAATGCCCTTCATAACCCTCGGACAACTTCCATTTTAGCTGGTCAATATTTATCCCTTCGACCCCGCTTCCCGCGTTCTGTTTCAACAAAACCCTCCTGGCCCCAATAAGAGTTTCCACAGAAAGATATAGAAGAACTTTCATCCCTTACATAGTTGACATATTCAATCTGTGAATCTCCGCAGCTCCCCTCCCTCACTCCCTTTTTGATGTTCATTTTGCAAATTTTGATGTTTTTTATTTTTAGTCACATAACTAGCTTATATTTTTGATTTAATTTTATCCCCTTTTTAACTTTACGAGTTTTGATTATTTCGACATTTTTGCTGATTTCGCATTGACCTTCTAATTTTATGAGTTTAATTTGTTTTTGTTTTTAACATTTTTACGTATTTGACATTGACCCTTTTATAATTTTCTGTTGTTGTTTATTTGTTTGTTTTTGGTTCTTTTTTCGTTTTATTGACGCTAAAGTGCGAATTCGGCCCTTTTTGGGCTTGTGATAGCCGTTTTTTAGCACTAAATCTTATCTATCTTATTATTGCTCAGGCATATATGCAAAGTAAAAGGCAAGGGACTACATTTTATGACAATCCCCTACATAAGGTCACTTGCGCCAATTACTTGCAGAAAAAGTTACAGTCTTCTTCTTTCCACTAATAGGAGAGGAGAGGATGCGATATTCTAGTCAGACTCCTTACTTATTTAATCAGAGAAGAAAAAGGTATATATATATATATATATATATATATATATATATATATATATATATATATATATATATATATATATATATATATATATATATATATATATATATATATATATATATATATATATATTCTCTCTCTCTCTCTCTCTCTCTCTCTCTCTCTCTCTCTCTCTCTCTCTCTCTCTCTCTCTCTCTCTCTCTCTCTCTCTCTCTCTCTCTCTCTCTCTCTCTCTCTCTCTCTCTCTCTCTCTCTCTCTCTCTCTCTCTCTCTCTCTCTCTCTCTCTCTCTCTCTCTCTCTCTCTCTCTCTCTCTCTCTCTCTCTCTCTCTCTCTCTCTCTCTCTCTCTCTACACATACATACATACACACACACACACACACACACACACACACACACACACACACACACACACACACACACACACACACACACACACATACATACATACATACATACATACATACATACATACATACATACATACATACATACATACATACATACATACACTATATATATATATATATATATATATATATATATATATATATATATATATATATATATATATATATATATATATATATATATATATATATATATATATAACCTGAATCTTCCTGTGCCCTCCTCTATTTATTATGTGTTTCTATCTTTTTATTCGCTATAAGCAGCTACGATGAGCACATTGCCTAATCTCGTCGGGAAAAGAACAAAATGATTGTAGTAAAGGAGGATCTTTTCAAAACAGTAATAGGTAAACCAATATATATTACAAAAAGTTGGCGGTACTTGTTAAGAATCCGGTAAGTACGCGACAATTTATTGCGAAAATCAGATAGGTATTACCCGGTACTTATGAGACGCTGTATAAACAAAGGGTTCATCACTCCGGGAACTATATTTAAACTTTAGTTTTTTGGGGTTTAGGGATAATAAAAGGTACCCAGGTTTGGTTAGGTTAGGTTGCGTATTTAATATATGCTATGCTTTACCCCCCCCCCCCCCCACCCCCTAATTTGCAAATATATAGCCCAAATTTGTTTCTGAACTATTATATTTCTATCTTATTTTGTTTTGTTTAATTAGCATTCACGAAATTTCACTTCTCGCGTACTTACCGGACTCTTAACAAGTAACAAGTTAGTTCTGTAGCCAGTAGCCGTCCCCAGCGAAATAAAAGAAAAACTAAACCAAATGAAAAGAACTGTCCTGAACTTGTATATTTAGAAACAATACCAGGTTACCTTGAAAAAAAAAACCTGTATTTTAATAAGCGACTCCTTGAATAAATATCATATAGCCTCGACACCTTTTGAACCACCACAACTGATTTTCAGGACAAATTTTCTTTTCAAACAGTTCGTGGTAACGAACTGTAAGTAAGGAGCGACCCGGCTCAATAGTAACCAAAACTCTAAAAACCGTAATTTTGATACCGGTAGATACATCAATAGAATCAAATTTTTATGCTGATCTCAAATATATAAGTTTCATTAAGTTTAGTCTTGCCTATCAAAAGTTACGTGAGAAAATTTGACTTATTTTCGAAAAAAGGGAAAAACAACCCTAAAAGTCATAGAACTTTAATGTACAAAAAATTAAACAAGAAAAACGGGTTTTAATTTCTATAAAGCAGTGAATACAAACACTTAATTAAACAAAAATACTCCGAATATTTCGGCCCCACATCCGGGAGCCTTTCTCAACGGAAAAAAAAATATTTCTTACATCAACATAAAAAACATACTAAATAAACAAAAGAAAAAATATAAATAAATAGGAAAAGAAAAGTCACATATTAAATAAACAATTCCATTCACTGGCGTATAAACAAAATCGAATGTTTATATTGATTGGAACACGCCTTCTCACAGTATATAAATGGAAATCTGTCAAAAAATCAAAATATATTTATGCTTAAACTAAAACAATAGAGGTCAGCTAACCCCCGGCCCATAACCCCTAAATAGATCTTACAAGTTCATCACCCAATGTTTGAATTCTAAATTGAACAGATTCGTTTGCTTGCAAGCTTAGCTGCAGTTCGTTTACCTTTCCCAGCATTTAACCCATTCTGATCTTTGTCTGCAAGGTCATCTTTTGTATCCGAACTATTATTAAAAATAGTACTGGTTGAAAATTTTACCTGCTTTTTAATTAAACTATTATAAATCGAATTGATCCTAAAATCCCCTTCATCTCTATTGATACTAATGCCCCCATCCATATATTATCTGTTTTATTTCTATAATTTTCCTGAAGCTTCGTAAAAATCCTATAGACGTATCTACTATTTTTGTTTGATCAAATAAAATAATCTGATGAGGAAAATAATAAACATGTTCTGCAACAGGTGACTCAAACTTTTCCGGTGTTTTATTTTGTTTTAGAGAGCAATCTAGTGCATTCTTGTGTTGCTGTAGCCTATTTTCTAAAATCTGTTGTGTTCTTCCCACATAAAATTTACCACAAGAGCATGGAATTTTTTAAGCTCCCTTTTGCAAATTTCTCGGTACCTTGTCTTTCCCTTTATTTAAGAAAGAGCTTATGGTTTGTCCTCATTTAAATGCTGTATTTATATTATGTTTTTTTAATTCTCCTCTTAATTTTTGTGACGATGTTGGGGTAGAAGGTAAAGTTTTATGAGTTTTTGCTTGAATTGACCCATCTTCTTCTAATATTTTTCGTTCTGTCAACTTTTTTTCCTTTTTTCAATTATTTGAGAAATCATATTTTCCGGATAGCCATTACCTACTACAATATCCTTAATAAAAATTAGTTCATTGCTTATGTATTCTGGTGAGGCTAATTTTAATACCATATCAACTAAAGAAATAACCACACCCCTTTTTACCTGGATCGGATGATTTGATGCGAAAGACAAGTAACGGTTGTTAATAGTCGGTTTACGGTAAATTGAAAACGCTAGTTCGTTATTATTTCTATGGATCAAAATATCTAGAAACGGTAACTTATTCTCTGTTTCCTTTTCAATTGTAAAAATTAATTCTCCTCCCAGATTATTTAAATGTTCCAAAAAACCTTCAATTTGTGATTCACCGATATTGTCACAAAAATTAAGAAAAGAATTAAAAAAACATAATATAAATACAGCATTTAAATCAGGACAAACTATAGGCTCTTTGTTAAATAAAGGGAAAGACAAGATACCGAGAATTTTGCAAAAGGGAGTATACAAAATTCCATGCTTTTGTGGTAAATTTTATGTGGGATGAACACAACAGATTTTAGAAAATAGGCTACAGCAACACAAGAATGCACTAGATTGCTCTCTAAAACAAAACAAAACACCAGAAACGTTTGAGTCAGCTGTTGCAGAACATGTTTATTATTTTTCTCATCACAGTATTTTATTTGATCAAACAAAAATAGTAGATACGTCTGTAGGACTGAAAATTATAGAAATAAAAAAGATAATATATGGATGGGGGTATTAGTATCAATAGAGATGAAAAGGATTTTAGGATCAGTTCGATTTATAATAGTTTAGTTAAAAAGCAGGTAAAATTTTCAACCAGTACTATTTTTAATAATAGTTCGGATACGAAAGATGACCTTGCGGACAAAGGTCAGACTGGGTTAAAAGTTGGGAAAGGTAAACAAACTGCAGCTAAGCTTGCAAGCAAACGAATCTGTTCAATTTAGAATTCAAACATTGGGTGATGAACTTGGGACATGTATTTAGGGGTTATGGGCCGGGGGTTACCTGACCTCAATTGTTTTAGTTTAAGCATAAATATATATTCATTTTTTGACTGATTTCGATTTACATACTGTGAGAAGGCTTGTTCAAAACAATATAAGTATTTGATTTTGTTCATACACAAGTGTATGGAATTGTTTATTTAATTTGTGAGTTTTCTTTTCCTATTTATTTATATTTGTCTTTTTTTTTTTTAGCATGTCTCTTATGTTGATGTAAGAAAATTTTTTTTTTGCTTTGAGAAAAGCTCCCGGATGTGGGGCAGAAATATTCGGAGTATTTTTGTTTAATTAAGTGTTTGTATTCACTGCTTTATAGAAATTAAAACCCGTTTTTCGTTTAATTTTTTGTAAATGGAAAAGCAGTGTGGTCTAAGAAATTATTTAGAACTTTAATGAAAATCACACCATCAGATTCAGAGTATTAGAGAGCCCTACTATAGAAGTTTCAAGCTCCTCTCTGCAAAAATGTGGAATTTTGTATATTTTGCCAGAAAAAAGATCACGGATGCGTGTTTTTTTTTTGTTTTTTTTTCTTTCCAGGGGTGATCGTATCGATCCAGTAGTCCTAGAATATCGTGAGAGGGCTCATCTGAACGGAAATTAAAAGTTCTAGTGCCCTTTTTAAGTGACAAAAAAAAGGGCAACTTGGCCCCCTCCCACGCTTATTTTTTCCCGAAGTCAGCCAATAAAAATTTTAAGATGACCATTTTGTTCAGCATTGTCGTAAATCTAATAAACATGTCTTTGAAGATGACTAATCCCCTACAGTTCCGGAAGGAAGGGCTGCAAGTTATGAACTTTGCCCATTGTTTACATATAGTATCGGTAAATGGGAAGTATACAGATGTTTCAGGAGGGATTTTTATCTGGTGTGGGGGGGGGGTGGTGGTGTCGGGGGAGGATCTTTCTATGGATGATGTTTCCGTGGGGGAAGGGACATTTTTATAAAGGGGGCGCCGGATATCCCAGCATTATTTAAAAAACAATCATAAATTAAATAAAAAAAGAACAAGTTTTTTCAACAGAAATTAAGGAGCAACATCAAAACTTAAAACAAACAGAAATTATTACGTATATGAAGGGGTTCGCCCCCTAGTCAATACTTCGCCCTTTACGCTATTTTTTTTTTTAGTACTTTCAAAAGAGCTCTCTATTCTAACTAACCGGCCTTTGTGATTCAGGGGTTTGTTATTCGAGCAAAACTCGAACTTTAGCATAAAGAGTGAGTAATTGACTAGGGTTAAACTCCCTAATATACGTAATAAAACATACAAATATAGAAGTTCGTTACGTAAGTTAATTCGTATAAGTTACGTCATAACACAATTTCGAGAAAGCCATTTAGCCAAAACAATAAAATTAATATGCAAATTTCATTCTAATTATTCATGTACGGTGAGCCAAAATCAAAGCTGCATTAATTCAAAAACGTTCAGAAATTAAATAAAATAAACAAGTTTTTTTTTAGCTGAAAGTAAGGAGCGACATCAAAACTTGAAACGAACAGAAATTATTCCGTATATGAAAGGGGCTGTCCCCTCCTCAACGCATCGCTCTTTACGCTAAAGTTTGACTCTGTCACACAACTTTATTTTTTAAAACAATAAAAAACTTTAGCGTAAAGAGCGATGCGTTGAGGAGGGGACAGCCCCTTTCATTTACGGAATAATTTCTGTTCGTTTTAACTTTTAATGTCACTCCTTACTTTCAGTTAAAAAAAAACTTGTTTTTTTTATTAATATCAGTCTAAGCTGAATTCCTCGAAGTAATGGCGCTCAGGGGCGTCAGGAATGGGGGAGGGGGATCCAATGTTTTCAGCCAGTCGGTAAAAGAAATTGAGTCGGTGAAATAGTGCCGTGAAACGCAGGTATGTTACTGGCTCATTTTTTTTCCTAGGTAAAGATGGCTAGGGCACGTTCTACGGATGAAGAATGGCAGATTGCAAAAGATTGTTCTTTTCGGCCAACTGTCTAGGGCTAAACGGAAAGCAGGTCGTCCGTCGTTGGGGTGGGAGGATGTAAAGAAAGTTGAAGGGAAATGGGAACTTCCTGAGAGGGTGTAAAGAGGGAGGCTTTGAATAGATTGGGATGAAGGAGGAGCTTGCGTTGCTGTTGGCCTAAGGTGGCTTGTTTTTGCGGTGAG